>NC_037673.1:102835698-103000882 GCF_003255815.1 Theropithecus gelada
TCTAAAAAAAAAAAAAAAAAAAAAGAAACTTATTAACATGAAGATTTCCTTAAGTAGTTATAAGCTGAGGTTTTATCATACTCATTTTTGTGTCATCCCCAGGAACGAAGACATTACACTGAATATTAGATTAACTACAAATACTTAAGTAATCAATGTGTAAAGGGAAATGATGTAAAATGGCATATCATTGTCTTTTTAGATGAGGTTGTATAACTCCAATAAAACTTCTGGCCATTCATAGAGCTTCTGTTAAATTTTTCATGTCCCTCATAGGCACTCGTGAAGGAGGCTCAGACTATTTTCAGAAGAAACAAATGTGGGCTGCATTTCCCAGTACAGGGTCTTCCAATGGAAACACAGTGATGAGATAAGAATCATCTTCATATCCAAACTGCTGAATAAGAGCAAGTTCCACAGGGAAAGATCCACACTGCCAAAGATAGCTTGCTACTGGAGCATTGTAATACTTGAGATTTACTGCTTATTAAAATGCAAAAGGCCATTACTTCCCCTAGAACAAATTTTGTGAACAGTGATGAACCTAGGAAGCTTTTAGCCCATTTCCTGAATCATAAACAAAGAGCTCCATACACAGCAACTCTACAAGATGTAAAGGGGAGTATATTATATGATCCTTATTGGATTACTCAAAGCCTCAGTGAAGCTCCCTTCAAAAGTGATATAAATCAAAGCTAACTGCTTCCATAGAAAAGCAATCAAGTTTTCAAGAGAATATCTTTGTTCCCTGAGGTTGCACAGTAATATTTAGATGCTTCTATTAGGACCTCTGCAATGGAGCATGCTTCAGTAATTATAAAAATCTAGCCTGGAAAAACACCTGGACAGACTCCCAAGGGAATCAAATGGAGCTTTTGGTTTCAAGTTTTGTATACTTTATCAAAATATTTTCCCATCTGCCCTATGAAAACACACACACACACACACACACACACACACACACCCCTACTTTCACTACATTAAATTAAGATATTAAGTACGGTGAGTTCTAGAATCTTTTACTCTTTAGTATTATTTTCCGGTTTGAAATAAGCTCTGTTATGTACTTCCATAAAGAAATGAACCCCTAAAAAAGCTTAAATTTGAGGAAAACTTATACCAAAAGAAAATGTATCTTTGGGAATATTGGGGAAGATATTTAGGAATATGAAATCATTCCTTCTCCAGAGCCTTTTATATTAATCAAGATGGGGTTCCACTATCTTACTGAAAGATGCCTTTAAAACTAGGCCAAACAATAGTGACATCTTGGCTAAAAATAACTCCCTCCAAGGTGTTAAAGTCCTCAGAGGGTCCATAAAAAGGCCTTCATTTTTCTTTCTATCTCAGCCACGTGGTCAAATATTTAACAATGCTCTAAGTTTAAGAACACATGCAAATCTTGCTCTGTTTTGAAGCTGACTTTTGCTGCTTAGAATTGTAAAAATCACATTCCGTAATTAAAAGTTAAAAGAACTCACATTTATTTGTTGCTTACTTTGAGAATTTGAGCAAATCAATATGCCTTCCAGATTTTGTCTTTTTTAGAAAATATATGTGCGAAATCAGTAACAAATTTTCCCCTTCTGTAGTCTCTAAAAATGAATAATTATCTAGTTGAAAAGTACTGACTTGTACTTTTGTGCCTAGAACTGTGCTAGATTATAGAAAATGCAAATTAACCACAAGTTACAGTTTATGACATCAAGGAGCCTGTAGTTCAGTGGGCAAAGATAACACATAAAAATATATGAATAATACAAGGTAATAAATATGTGTTAAATTCTGTGGCAAAATTATAGGTGTTATAAGAATTCAGAGACATGAAAAATCAATAGAGCTTATCAGGGTTGGAGAATTTTGTAAAGAAAGTGCAACTTAACTTGGAGAGAGGGATTTAGACTTGATGTGATAAATTGTTCAGAGTAATTGTAGGTTTTTGAGCAGGGGAGTGACAGATGAAACCAACACTAGAGGAAAATTTATGGGGCATCAGTATGCAGGAAGTCTTAGATGATAGAAGAGCGTATGCTAACTAGAAACCTAAAAAAATACCTCAGGGAAAATATGATAAAGGCTTGGACTGCAAGGTGGGTTGTGGGAATAGAAAATTGACATTTTGAAGAAAAAATTGATAGGTCTTCATAACTACGTGGAAATAGTAGAGAGGGATTATATTATAACTTAGAATATATACTACATGAGTGTACAACCAGGCACCCATAAAACATAATAACACTGTCTTAGTTTACGTTCCTCGGAAAGCACAGCCTGAGACAAGAGCATGGATACAGGTCGTTTACTTGAGAAAAATCCCTAGGAAGGAAAGAGTGAGAAAGTGGGGAGAGAGCAGCGGAGAAAAGATAAAAGGCAGCGAATGGTACCATTAATGACCTGCCTAGCAATGTGGATGAATAGGGCTCGATTCTACCAGGAGCCTCCACAGAAACCATGACTAGCATGTTTGAGAATTGCCCTGCCAGAAGCTGGGGAGGCTAAGGAATTCATCCGCTGACTTCCTCACCCTTGGCTTAGGGTTGCCCCCAGTGGCATCATCTTCCCTGTACGTCTTTGTATACCTACCTATGGATTGAAGCTTTCTTTTGCCTTGGAGAAGGCAAGCAGAGCAGGGACACTCAGTGATGCAGGCCCAACCAGTAATGCTAGCAATGGCACTTTATAGCCACAGCTGCACAGAAATCAGGTGGGGTCTCAGAATGTTGCACCGTGAGTGAGCCTCTGCAATAATCAATGCAATTGAATACTTGACATAAGAATACCACATAGACAAAAGTCAGGGAGAGAGACAGATGTTAGTGGATTACTCAGGCTCTGGACTCGGAGGTCTTTGAATAGGTATTCAGTGTTCTCCTCTGCAAGACTTTAGGTAAGTTATACTTTACTTCCTCTAAACTTCTTCAAGTCCCTCTACTGCTAAGTGATGACAAGAATATTACCTAGCTGGTTGTTACAAGAACTCAATGAATCAATGCATATAAAATAATTAGAACAGTGCAAAAACAATCCCCAAAAATATTGGATCATAGAAGTAGATTTTTAAAATTTGAATTCTTAGGGAAATTTATCAACAACATTAAATTAGTAGGGATTGTCAACATAAGATACCCCAAATTAAAATAAGTATATGCATTCTTATTCCAATGGCAAGATTGTTGAGAGCCCTAATTAAGGTACTTAAAAAAGCTCTGAAATGATACTAGCATGTGCCTAATAGCTGAATACTACCTTCTTCAATTAAAATTCTCACTTTCATCAAACTTTAATAAAGAATCATTCCATAGCCACTGCTTCTTGTCTCTGGTAGCTGGAAACTGTCTCTCTACAGCACTTCACAGGTAGTGCAACTGTATTCCTTCCCAGACTCTGAATAGCTGTCAGCACCAAGGAGGGCAGCAGTTACTCTGTGAACTCAAGCAGTCCTCCTCATGTGTATTCTCTTTTAGACTTGACAAACACTATTCATTCCAGGTATGACACATGCATGTTATGAGTTCCATCATACACACCCATGTGCAGCAGATAGTAGTAAGGAAACAAATTTTACAGTTAGTGAAAGAGCAACTAAAGAGCAATCTGCCTCCGTAATTGTGGTCAATGTCCACCTCATCCTTTATTGATTGTTAAGTCTCAAAGTCAGTAAGTTCTGTAGAAGTACTACAGTAGTTTAACTGGAGGGATCTCAGATAAATATTTATAGACTCATAAAAAGGTCCATAACACACTTCCACAAAATATTAAGTCCAGAAATGACCTCAAGATCCAGACTTTTCATTATAAACAGAGGAAACAAATATAAAAAATATTTGCCCATAGTCATACACTGGTCTCATCACCAGACAAACCATACAGACCTCATGCCAGCCAAACAGGGCTCCTCCTTGCTCACCAGATTGCCTCTCAGATCCCTCCTCTGCACCATGTCCATGGCCCTGCCCATGCCCCCACCTCCATGACCCATGGAGAGAAAGGCGAGGTAAGTTCATTACTTAGACTATTTATCCAGTAACTTCGGAAGACAATTTTGTGACAAAGGATTTCCACATCCAGTGTATTCCACTGATGGGCCTCATAGTGTATCTGGAAGAGTGTCCACATGTGCAACGTGAACTTCATTCATAAATACGTAAGTGAATGTGAGACTTTGCACAAATGCAAAGATACAAGTTAGGATAGGAGGGCAGGAGAGAAGGGGAAAATGGAAAATCTTCATGGCAAAGTAGTAGAGGAAAGGAAGGAAACATACAGTGTTCAAATATAGTACCAGAGTGAGAATATATAGCTTGTCCTTTTCAAGGATTCTTTTTCTAACTATGAAAATAATACACAAACATTATAGAGAATTTTTTAAAAGAAGAAGACAAAAATCAAATATTATCCTACTTCTTAATATTGTCTACTGCTAACCGCTTTTTTTGTTTCCCTTTTTTGTTTCTTTGAAAACATACAAAATAATTTACAAATTGGTATATAGCTTTTCCACCTAATTTTATATTGTAAACATTTTCCTCTATTACTCTACAAAATGGTATAAAAATAGTTTGTAGTAGATATACTCACTAGGAAGGATGGAGAAGTAAGTCTCCTGAAATAACGTTTTTTAAATCTGGCATCTAATCAGAAATAAAGCTAAGTTTTCCTCCATAATACACTAAAAATGACAGTTTTATGGAGTACTTAGATATTCTCCCTCTCACTTATTTTGTTACTATTTAGGTGAAATGTAAAGTAATATTTCTTCATTCTATATGGTGACCAGAAAAGGAACATAGGGAGATTAGGCATCTCCCTAATCTTAAGCATATGAAAGGTGGTTATTCAAATGGTTCCAATAAAGCTGTTATCTCTACATGGTGCCTGAATTCCCTTACCAGGAAATAAAGCCTTTTATTCTACAACAAGAGTCAAAATGAAAATAACCCTAAGGGGGAAAAAATGATGCTGTTTCATACTATTGACTGATAGCAGAGGCTTTTCTGAGGGCAGATGTGGACCAGAGACATGATAAACAAAATGTGATAAACTAAGTACCTCAAGGAACGTGTAGACCTTCTCAAGACACAAGAGTTACCTTTCCAAGGCACAAATATCTGTTGCAAACAGAAATCAAAGATACTAAAGACAAGTATGGAGTTAGACAAGCCAGTCCTCTTCTTTTCAAATAAGGCCTCAATAAGCCTTGCCCAGAGGTCAACTGCCACAGCATAAGTGAATATTATGGGACTGGTATGAAGGAGTTACAAGGAACCAGGGAAATAATCCCTCCCACTCATCTGTCCCAACCCAAACTCCTTAGCTCATCCAGTTTTAGGCATGTCTAAATCTCAGATATTTATTATTGAGTCAAAAGTTTTGTTTTCCTGACTCTCACCGTCTGATCTGAATTCCTTCCTCTAGAGCCAAAAGAAAATCTACTCCCTGGAAGAAATGTCAATCTTTGAGACACTTAAAAGGAACTACCATATGTCCCCCTAAGGCTTTACTGCAAGCTACACATTTCTGGTTTCTCTCATTCCTTCTACTTGGTGGTATCCCTCATCAGTGTTGTAATGTTAAATAACCTGCAGTTATCAATGAACTTCTTTTAACCAGTGTCCAGAACTGTTCACATTATCCAAGATCTTATCTGACCAACACAGAATTTAGTAGCAATTACTCTTGTGATATTGAAATTATATTTTCTTGTTTGTCCTCAATATAAGTTAACATTGTTCATATGTCTCACATTAGTTTCATAGTCACACTGCCATCTTCTTCATTCAAATTTTCTTAGGATCATATTCTCACAACATATTTCAAAATCTCTACATCAATGCATACAACATGGATGAATGTCAAAAATATGATGCTAACTGGAAGAAGCCAGACACAAAGACCGCATATTGTATGATTTTGTTTATATGAAATATCCAGACTAGAAAAAATCTATAGAGATAGCAGTGATGGTTGCACAGCATTGGAAATATACTAAAAAACACAGAATTTTACACTTTAAAATGGTTAAAAGATCAATTTCAAGTTCAATTAATTTGATCTCAATTTTTAAAAAGTAAACGATAATGTGATAGGGAAAAACAAGGATAAGGACATAAACTTTAATCAAGATATACTCACGAAATATAATATTATTCAGTAAAGGAATGAAGTACTCATACATGGCACGATAGGGATGAAACTTGAAAGCTTAGTGAAAAAAGTCAGGCATAAAAGGCCACGTAATAATTGATTGTATGTACATATCATTCTATGTAAATAAAATATCCATAGTAGGTACATTCATAGAGACTGAGCATAGATAATTGCCAAGGGATCAGGGAGAGTGGAGTTTGGAGTGACTGTTAATAGGTGCAGAGTTTCTTTTGGGGGTGATGGAAAGGACCTGTTCAGAAAGCTGGAGAAAAGCACATCTCTTTCTTCCTCAGCCCTCTAAAGCCTCACCTTGCAAGTTGAACCATACATGTCTGCAGGGTACTGAACAAATCCTCAAACGATTTTTACTCCCTGTGAAAAGCTGGATTAAACAAGCCTAACAAAATAGCATTAACAACATAATAATAATGCCAATTGCTACTTCATAAGTAACAAGTAATGATTAAGCTCTGAATATTAATAGAAAAGTCAGATTTTTATATATTCACTCCACAAGTACTTATTGAGTACCTATTATGTCAGGCATTATGAGGTAGTGCAATGAATAAGTTACAGCCTCTAAAATCTATTTTAATGATTTTATTTATATACCTGTGTACTATTACAAATCCACGTTTTTATAGATGGGAACATGAACAGACAAAGCTAATAAAGTTGCTTACATCACATCAGATTCCAAGGTGCCTGTTGCTGAAGTTTTCTAGGCAAACCTTCATAGTCACATAGTAGAGAAATTTTGATTAAATGATCTTGACAGGCCGGGCGCGGTGGTTCAAGCTTGTAATCCCAGCACTTTGGGAGGCCGAGACGGGCGGATCATGAGGTCAGGAAATCGAGACCATCCTGGCTAACACGGTGAAACCCCGTCTCTACCAAAAATACAAAAAATTAGCCAGGTGTGGTGGCGGGCGCCTGTAGTCCCAGCTACTCGGGAGGCTGAGGCAGGAGAATGGCGTAAACCCGGGAGGCGGAGCTTGCAGTGAGCTGAGATCCGGCCACTGCACTCCAGCCTGGGCGACAGAGCGAGACTCCGTCTCAAAAAAAAAAAAAAAAAAAAAAAAGATCTTGACAAAGCGATCACAACTTAGAGTATCATTTAGTCTAAATTTGTTTTATATTGGTTGTATAGGCTACTCAACATTGTTATGTTGTTAGTATATAAGACTAACAATTTTTGTATTATGATCCTTTTACAAATGATATTTTTGGAAAAACAATACTCCCCAAGTTAATCTTAAGGTTATCTCTAAAGTTAAAACTCCGCACGAGTAGAAAAAATTTTCACTTTGATAAAATTAAAATTTTAAATGAATCATGTACCTAACAGTGGTTCTAGATGTATGTAATATCAGGAGATTTTTTACTTTGAATCAATTTGCACTGTTTTAAGTTCGAGCCCTTCTTTGTTAATTGGTCATTGTTTAATTGGTCATTGTTTAATGACCAATTAACATATGTGGAAGTTATAATAAGTTATAAGAATTTCTTTCCTCGTTGGCAAGAAAAATTCAATAGAGCATTATTTAATGATTGCATTATTTAATGACTGCAAACAACTGTCCTAATTTTGACTTTCTAATTAATTACTTTCAGGATGGAAATAGACTAGGTATCATTCACAATACCAGAAGAAACAGTGTTTTCATTCTTTTTTTAATTCATAATCATTTTGCTCTAAATATTTTTCTAAAATATGAGTGACTCATTATAAGATCTAGAAAATAATCTGCTGATCCTCAGTAAACATAAACATATATTTTGTGTTATTTATTGAATTCGATCAATAATCCCAATAATTTGACTTTTGAAATGTTTGTATGTTTTTAAGCTATTTCACAGTGCAACACAGCAGATCTCTTGATTTCACCACACAACCACAAGGTACAGTCCAAGTTGTGCTGACTTGGGAGTTAAAGCCTACTTTGGAGGAAGGAAGAGGTACTTTACATATCCTGAATACCTGCTACCATTTTCCAGTGGATTGGGCTAAACTGTTCCATATAAATTATCGTGAAAATGCTTTATTTGACCTGAAATACACTACCATTAAGCCTTGATCAGATGTTACAGATAAAGATAAATTGTGATGTTTAACCAGTTCTAGCCAATCAAGGACTTTCGTGGTGAAAGTGAACCAGAAAGAATCAACTATCATCAACTAAGAGAATTCTCTTGGTGGAAGAGGGATGGAAATGTCTTTATATAGCAGATAATATTTTTAAGCTTGACAAAGAACAGTGAGAACTGGTGCATGAAATTGAAGAAGCTAGTTTATTACCATGAAAATATTTATTAACTTATGTAAGCCAAGATAGAGTAATCTAGAACAAGCAGCATTTCTGTTGTATCTTTTCCACTGAAACTCTACACCTGACATTTGATTCCTATCTAATCCAAAGGATCAGTCACATTTGTGCAGGTTCATTAAGGTTGTTAATATTTCTGAGTTTCCTAACCACTTACTTATCTCAGGCTTCCTAGTAAATAGTCTGCATGGAATACAAGGCAGAAAGATTAGCTCCAGGTGAATGGCCAGTCACTTAAAAACACAGTCATCTTTTGGTCACCAATAACTCCTTACACAGAAAAAAAATGGATAAATTCTGAGTTAATTAATTTGTTAATTCAGTCAATAACAAATATCTCTTGGGAAAATACTTGGTGTCAAGCTGAATAAAAAGAGATATTCTCATACCTCAGACACATATTTATGAGGAAACTTAGCAATACAGACAATGACAAAACTGAGACCATATTGAACGGGAGCTAGGAAGAACTATTCCCGTTTGATACTCATTCCACAGTATCACAAAGGAAGTGGTTAGGATTGTAATATATACGGACCAAAAAAACCTAAGAGTATAAAGCTTGAATTAGGCAACTGTAATATTTCAGGGTTTTTTTTTACCAGTAAGTTGGGCACGGTAGGAGATGGAATTGAGTGATAAACAGTAATACATAACATCAAATGGGTCTTTGATGTTTTTGAGTGGACAGTGATCAACATAGCTGTGGTTACTGGTCACATGTTTCTATGTTACTATAGGAGAAAATAAAATCTGGAACCTAGTAAAACTATTCACAGTTAAATCAAGGTTTTGGCTTTAGCTAGAGTGGTGATTTGAAAACCAAGTAATGTAGCAGAGCATGATGATAGCAAAATCCTAATATGTTGTGTTTCTGTTAATATAGATTCAAAATACATAAAGCAAAAACCAACCAAAAATACACTGATATGGTTTGGCTGTTTCCCCACCCAAATCTCATCTTGAATTATAGCTCCCGTAATTCCCACGTGTCATAGGAGAGACCCCTGTGAGAGGTAATTGAATTATGTAGGTAGGTCTTTCCCTTGCTTTTCTTATAAATGAATAAGTCTCACGAGATCTGATGGTTTTATAAAGGGGAGCTCCCCTTCACAAATTATCTTCCCTGCTGTCATGTAAGACATGACTTTGCTCTTCATTCACCTTCCACCATGATTGGGAGGCCTCCCCAGCCATGTGGAACTGTGAGTTAACTAAATCTCTTTGCTTTATAAATTACCCAGTCTTGAGTATATCTTTATTAGCAGCATGAGAACAGACTAATACATCTACCAAGGAATAACAGATACATCCATAACTATATTGGACCTGTGAAACAACATAAAACAGTCCAACACATAAGTAACTGAAATCTCAGAAAGAGAGGATAAAGAGATTAATGTCAAAAAAATTACAATGGCTAAAATTGTCCAAATACTAAAAAAACTTGAACCCACAAGTCAAAAAACTTTAATGAGCCATAAGAATAATGACTATAAAATAACTAAATCCAGGCAAATAATAATTAATTTTATAAAAATCATAGATATAGCCTAAGGAAAGGGGACTTCATGATGCTAAAGAAGTCATTTTCCAATGGCAAAAGGATGTGTTCAACACACAGCTTGAGAAAAAGAATGCACTATAAACAGGAGACCAACAATAACATTTGACTTTTTATCAGAAACAATGCGAGTCAAAGACAATGGAAGAAATGCTTACAGTGCTGGGAGGAAAAAAATCTCTCAACCTCGAATTCCATATCTAAGAATTAAAGGTTAAAATACCTTTAAAAAACAAAATCAAATTAAGGCATCTTCAGATAAACACAAGCTGGGAAAATTTGTCACAAACAGAGCAGAACTGCACACAAAAAATAATAAGGGAAGTTTTTCAGTTTGAAGAAAAATGCAGCAATGAGATGAAGAATGAAGAATGATTAAAATGTGGCAAATGTAAGATGCTTTTCTTCGTTTTGTTGTTTCTTTACAAAATAATAGATAATTCAAAACGAAAAATAAAAGTTGTATGTTATGGGATTTATAGGATATGTAGAAGTAAATGTACACCAACAACAATACAGAGGACAGAAGTCAAGTAAATGAAACTATGATATCATAAGTTTTTAATGCATAGAATGATGTCATATTCAGGGTAGTATTTGATAAGTTAAGTGTGCATATTTGGATCCCTTAAAGGAGCTGGTAAAAATAAAAATTCAAAAAGTTAAATTAAAAAGCCAATTCAGAGAATAAAAAGCAGTAATTAAAAGCAGCCAGAAAGCCAGGAGAGGGGAAGAAAAGGTAACAATGAGCAAACAGGACAAAGAGAAAATAGGTACAAGATAGTAGGCTGAAACCTAACTATACTAAAATTTCAGTAGATACACAGTAAAATTATAGTCAATGTATGAAACCAATTATGAGTCAGAAACTGTCACAGCAATTTTTAAAAGGAACCCAAACATATTCTGTTTATAAGTACCTTAAATAAACAAATACAGAGATAATGAAAATCAAAGAAAAGAAGAAGATATACCATATAGTGTATAAGCATAAGAAAGCAGGAGAAGCTATGCTAATATTAGGCAAATACACTTCAAGACATAAAATATTACCAAGAGTAAAAGGGATTTTTTATAATCATAAAAGAATATGTTCACCATAAAAGCAAAAACATTCTAATAACACTACTAAAAGAGCATGAAAATACACGGAGGAAAAAACCCAAAAAACTGAAGAGAAAAACATATAAATATACAATTATAGTTAGAGACTTTAATTCTGCCCTCATTAATTGATAGACTAAGTAGACAAAAAGTTAGTAAGAATATAATACTTGAAAAACATTATGAATCAATTTGACCTAATAGTTGTGGAGAACAGCATCTATTAATACATAATGCCCACTCTTTTCAAGTCTGCATAAATAATTCACCAACATAAACAGACCATAAGTTGGACCATAAAACAAGTCACAATATTTTTAAAGGATTAAAATCACAGAGCATATTCTCTGACCCAGTAAGATTAAAATAGAAATTAGTAGCAAAAATACACCTGAAAATTTCCCAAATATTTACAAATTAAGAAAAACACTCCTTAATAATCCATGGATCAAAGAAAAAATTCTCAAGATAAATTAAAAGGCATTTCCAAATGAATAATAATATTTAAAAAAAAGAAATTCCAAGGAAAGATTATAGAAATTGTATAAAAATTTTATGGCTAAAAAAGATTTTAACTAAAACTTCCCACCTTAAGAAGCTATAAAAAGAAAAGAAAAGAAAATTCAGTAAGTCGAAGAAAATGAAGTAAATAATAAAGGTAATAGCTGATATCAAAATAGTGGACAAAGTTCAGAGAGAAAAATACATAAAAACAATAGGTTGTCTTGAAGTGATTAGCAAAACTGATAAACCCCTAGCTAAACCAACATAAAAATAAAACACAAATTATCAATTACAGAAATAGTGAAGAGGCCATCACAACAAATATTAAACAGATAAGAATATATTATGCACACATTTATTCCAAGAGATTTGACAAATTAGAGGAAATGGATATGTTATTTGAAAGAAACAAATTATCAAAATAATAATTACCAAAACTGATACAGGAAGAAATAGAAACTCTGTATGTTCCTGTATTTGTTGTAGAAAGTGCTTTTGGAATTAAAGCATTTCTACAGGGAAAATGTGAAGGTACAAGTGAATTCTAGCAAACACTTGATGAAGAAATAATACCAAAACCATCAACATTTTTCAAAATACAGAAGCGGAAAAAATATTTTACAACTAATCATCCTGATGCTAAAACCTGATGAGTATATTAGAGAACAAATAACATAGGCACAAAAAGTCTTAATAAAATATTAGCAAATAAGATTTGGCAACATATAAAAAGGATAACACCACATAACCAAATGGGGTTGATTCCAGAAGTACAAAGTGCGTTCAAAAATATTTTAAAAAATCAATACAATATACATATTATAAATTATATTGATTATAATTTATAATCTATATTAACAGAATGAAGAAAAACTATATATGCTTATCTCAATTGCTACAGAAAAATGATTTACAATATGCAACACTTAATGATAAAAACTCTCAATAAGCTAGGAATAGAAGGGAACTTCTCAGTCAGCTAAAGACATCTATGAAAAGTCTATAGTTGCCAGGCACAGTGCCTCAGGCCTGTAATCCCAGCACTTTGGGAGGCCGAGGCAGGCAGATCCTCTGAGGTCGGCAGTTCGAGACTAGCCTGACCAACATGGAGAAACGCCGTGTCTTCCAAAAATACAAAATTAACCGGGTGTGATGGCATATGCCTGTAATCCCAGCTACTCAGACGGCTGAGGCAAGAGAATCGCTCGAACCCGGGAAGCAGGAAGCGGAGGTTGCAGTGAGCCGAGATTGTGCCATTGTAATGAGCCGAGATTGCACCATTGCACTTCAGCCTGGGCAACAGGAGTGAAACCGCTCCCTTCTCCGACCAAAAAAAAAATAAAAAGTCTGCAGTTAGCACCACACTTAGTGGTGAAATATTGAACGAGTTCCTCCTAAGATTGAGAAAAGGCTAAGATGCTCACCCAAATTTCTCATCTATTCGATAATTTACTGGAATAATCTCACAATGTAATAAAGTAAGAACCAGCAATAAAAGCATAAAGTTCAGAAAGGAAGAAATAAAATTCTCTTCATTCACAGTCAATATGATTGCTTTACATAAAAATTCTAAGTAAAAATTTTTTAGATTAAAAACACTAGAACTAATTTATTTAATACATCATCGATGTCAGTATTTTAAAAGTAAATTCTAATTCTGTGTGTTAGTAAGAATTGGAAAATATAATGCTTAAAATGTCATTTTGAATAATTAAAAGCAAATCTATACACACATACCCTTAACAATAAATTCAGTGAAAGTTGTACAAGACTTCACTATTATGCTTATAAAAACTATGCTAAAAAAATAAAGACTAAAACAAAGAAATATGCCATAAATGGAAATATTGGTATTGTTATAAAGGCAATTCTTTCTCCAACTGATCTTCAGATATGTTACCATCACAATCAGCATCCCAGCAGCTATTTTTACATAATTGACAAGTTGTTTCTAAAATTTATACGAAAATGCAAAGGATGTAAAAGGAAAATAATCAATCTTGAAAAAGAAGAACAAATTAGAGGACTTACAAAATGTGATTTTAATGCTCTTAAAACAAAGCTCTAAAAACCAAATAATTGTGGTGTTGGCCTAAGGATAGACAAACAGATAAAAGGAACTAAATCAAAACTCTAGAAATATACATGCTTTTGACTTGAGACATCTGTTTCAAAGCAATTTAATAATAAAAAAAGAAGTTTTCCAACAAATAGTGCTGGGAAAAAGTGGTAGGACCCCAACTCACACCATTTATAAATTTGATGTAATAGAAATTATAGATATAAGTATTAAAACTAAAATTTAATACCTCTGGAAAAAAAAGGAAAATATTTTTAAGACCTGGAATACGCAATGAATGTTTTTATACCAAGCGCAGAAAACACATTATCCCTAAAAGTAAATAATTGATGACATGGGTTTCACCAAAATTAAAAAAAACTGCTCATTAAAATAAACCATTACCAAAATGAATGGCAAGTCACAGATTGGGTAAAGTATTTGTAAAACATGTATTTGTAAAAGAATCCTTATCTAGGTTGGGCACAGTGGCTCACACCTGTAATCCCAACACTTTGGGAGGACAAGGCAGGTGGATCACAAGGTCAAGAGATCGAGACCATCTTGGTCAACATGGTGAAATCCCGTCTCTATTAAAAATACAAAAATTCACCAGGTGTGGTGGCATGCTGTGAGCTGCCACCCATCTACTCCGGAGGCTGAGGCAGGAGAATTGCTTGAACCCAGGAGGCAGAGGTTGCGGTGACCTGAGATTGTCCCACTGCACTCCAGCCTGGCAACAGAGCGAGACTCCATCTCAATTAAAAAAAAAAAAAAAAATGAACCCTCATCTAGAATATATAAAGAATGTCTACAACTTAATAATAATTAACAACAAAAAAAGCAAATTTAAAAAAAATTGATAAAAGACCTGAAACTGAAACTTTACAAAGGGAGATTCACAAATATGCAGTAAGCAGTTAATAATTCTTGAACATTATTGGGCAGCAGGGAAATGCAAATTAAATTCAGTAAGATGTCCCTATCTACTCAAAAGAATAGCTATCAAAATATTGATAACCTTAAATTTTGGCAAGGATGAAGAGGAAATTGAACTTTTATGCCTTGTTAGTAAACATGAAACATGGTACAACTACATTAGAAAACCATACGGAGATTTCTTATTAAGTTGAAGAGTAAATAAAAGTTTGGTCCAGCAGTTTCACTCCTAGCTATGTACCCAAAAGAAATAGAGCTAATATCCACGGACAAGACAGATACAACAGTTATCATAGCAGCTCTATTCATAAAAGCCAAAATCTTTTTGTAAACTGCCTATTCACAAACTGTGGCATATTCAAACAACTATTACTCAACCATAAAAATGTACAAGCTGATATTTACAACAACATGGATGAAACCAGAAACAAAAGAGTATGTACCACATAATTACATTTATATAAAATTTTAGGACAGCAAACTAAACTGTGGTAATAAAATCAAAACAGTGATTGCCCCTTTGGGTTGGGGAGGGGGATCGACTTGGAAGGAGACATAAGAATTTTCTTAGCTTATAAAAGTATTCTGTACTTTGATAGAGAAGTGGCTAACATAGATGGCTGCACTGCCAAAACTTATCATATTGTACACTTAAGATCTGTGTGTTTTGCTTTATGTCAAATATGTTCCAATTAAAAATAAAAAGGGGAAAATAAACTCTGATAAATATTAGAAACCTGATTTTAATAGCTCACATCTTCTAAACATATTTTAAACAAATTAGTAATTTTTTATTCTGCTATTGTTTTTCCCTGCTATGACTATAAATGATCCTTCATCACCACTCAGTAATATGCCTTTAAGACTGGAAATTACTGAGAAAATCCCTAAATTTTCTTAGCTACCAAAGCTTAGGTTTGTTTCATTAAATATTAATGGAAACAAAGAAAGTATCAGGTAAAACATAAAGTATCATTTGAATTTGGTCTTAGTCAAATACGGTCTAATACTAAACAAAAAGTTATTTCATTCTAATGCTAAGTTCAGTACAAAGAAAATAGGTTTTAATAATTTAAGATATGACTTGTAAACTTCTGAACTGTTTTGCTTATCTGTTTACAAAGGTTAACTTAAACATTGACTACATTTATTTATCAATACCTTTTGTTTCTCAAATACTCCTTCTTGTCATTATTTGCAAAGCTTAGTAAATTGTGATTTCAAGTTCAACCATCTTTGGAACACAGATATGACTTGGGTTACCTTTGGAGGTTCTCCTTGATTATCTATTCGAAAAAAGCTAATTTTGACCTTCCATTTTATGGGCTTTCTTTCCTAAAGTGGGAAACCTTTTTATTCATTCAATGGCAGTTTCTTTGTATTCCATATTCCAAGGTGTCTGAGGCTGGTGATGAGACCTTTTTAATATAGAACTAAGATTTCTCCACTGTATAACAGGAACAAATTAGGGCATTCATCTAAAAAAAGCAAAGTACCTGAATAGTGCAATCTCTGACGAAGAATGGGCAAAAATGGCACTTGAGTCCTCTAAATTAGAGCATTAGTTCTTGTCCTTTAGAAGGAAAAAAATCAGAAGAACATTAGACTAAACTAAATTGAACAGAAAAGCCAATAGTGAAGAATAAACTGGAAGGTGCTCAAATCAGGAGAGTGAAGGTGAATGCTGAGAACATAACAAGTTTCAAAGGTAGGATGCTTAACACCCAGGGATCTGAATCACATGACACACTGTATTCAGTCGAGTCCAATCTAAGCTTCACAGTTTCTCAAGATAGAAAAAACAGTGTTACCAATTCAGACCGCAGATGCCCAAGAAAAGCTGTTGATGTCAGATGTTAAAATGGGGCCAGGACCTTAAGCAAAATGAAATGAAAGAGTAAGAAAATTATCTGGATACTTCAGGTTAAAATGTGTGTTTTTATTAAAGCAAATGAAGATTTTTTAGCTTATGAGTTTAAAAATAAGTAGATTACAGGATTTGTGAGTCTGTTCTGATTGCTAGAGTACATGTTTATCACCTCAAATATCAGAATATTTCAAGCAAAGATGTTTGGGGCCTGGGTATTCATATCACAATTTTTCAATTAACTTTGCACATGTAGGCACAATCTCACTGGTGATTTGCATCCCATTTGGGCACCGTTTTAGTTTGGTGGAAATGGCCCCAAGGAATACTCTCTGTGGAAACCCTAGACTACAACACATTTACAGAGCTGGGCTAGCAGTGAAATACAGAGGTTTGAGGGCCATATATTTTCTGTGTAATTAAGGAAAAAAAGAGCTATGATGCCAAGATTCTGAATTTAAAATTAAAATATTCCTTGCTTTCTACGATACCTTCAAAATAAGGTTTTAAGCATCAGATGGCTTAGTCAAATAGATAAGCAACAGAATTGTTTTTTCTGGCCTGTCTCTCATAATTCAGAGAATTATGTAACTCTAATCCATAACTACCATAGAAGCATAAATATTATGATTATGTGTTTAATATAATTTTATATTTAGAACAATTAAAATTCAGATGAAATATGGAAAACACACAAAGCGAAGAAAGGGACCCCTTAAATCTGTTCTTAACCAAGTGCACAGTAATCAGTACTTTTAAATGTATTTCTTTGTAAAGCCAGAAAATCAAATCATAATGAGATTTTCTCCTAAAAAGATGACTAGGTTATTACATGTAGTTCAGAAAGAGACTAGAGATATCTTTCAACTACCAAAGGAAGCTTCTTGAAGGCAGGAACCCAACTGTATTCCTCTTTTTCTCTCATAGCACCTTCCTCACAGAAACTGCTCAAGACATGGTATCCTATCTGAATTGAGGACGGAGTATACATCCACACTAGCAGGGGAGTTGAGCTTCTCAAACATTCTCTCTAAAAATTTACTTGAAGCTTATGTTAAAGATTCAGCCTGGGTGCAGTGGCTCATGCCTGTAATCCCAGCACTTTGGGAGGCTGAGAAGGGTGGATCATGAGGTCAAGAGATTGAGATCATCCTCGCCAACATGGTGAAATCCCATATCTACTAAAAATACAAAAATCTGGTGTGGTGGCATGCACCTGTAGTCCCAGCTACTCGGGAGGCTCAGGCAGGAGAATGACTTGAACCCAGGAGGCAGAGGTTGCAGTGAGCCGAGATTGCACCACTGCACTCCAAACTGGCGACAGAGCAAGACTCCGTCACAAAAAAAAAAAAAAAATAGATTCAGATTGCCCAGTTCTGCCCCAGAGTCCCAGAATCAGAATTTTCAGAGTGGAGCCAGGAAATCCATTTAACAAGCACCCTCTGTGATTCTAATGATCAAGCAAGCTAGAAAATAGCACAGTGTGAGATTAAACCGGAAGTCTCTCAACAAGAAGAGACAGGTCTGTAAAATTCCAATTCAACATTTTAAGGGCTCTATAATTTCACCCTACCTTAACTTTCCAACATTATCTCCCTTAATTCAAACAAAATCCTTTATGGAGTTCAGGCTGGTGTACTCAAGGCGGGCACAGTGGGTGTGGGCAGAAAGTATGGTATTACCATCAATATACCAGGTTGGAATCATGGCTTATATTAGAAAATAGTTTTGTAATTCTGGCATCATTAGTAACATAGCTTGTTTCTACACACAAGGGCTTGGCCATGACTAATGACTAGGACAATATACCCTTCACTTAGCAGTTTAACTAGGAGAAAATGTTCTGGCTCTCACTGCAATGAAGACAACTGATCTGGACTCGCCCTGTTGCCTGAAGTCCAGCCAACTGCTTACTCTCCCTCTACCTCACTTTTTCCTAATGCTGGGAGGTATAATTGTGTCAGTGCTTACTTTGCCACTGGCCAAATCAAGTGCCGACTTTCTAGTTTTGTTGGAACTATAAATTTGACTCAAATAAAGCACCTTGTTGATACCTACTAGTTCTATAGAGACATGTGTCACTTCAGCACTACAGCACCAATTTATGATTCCCTAACATTTGACCATTCCGATGTCTGGATGCCAGACTTAGAATGAGCAGCCAGTTGTGATACAAGAAGCACTGACTGCTCCAGAGAACCCAAAAAATCCCTAAGGCCACAGCTGATACTTCATGTTGAATTAGACTGAAGTTAAGGCAAACCGTGTATTTGAGTGAATAACCCTTTGTGAGTCATATGCAGATATGCTTGGGCAAGAAAGTATTTGAACCTCCCTGAGGTAACAGTGAAATGGGAATAATAATACCAATAGAGTTGTTTGGAATAAAGTGCCTGGCGTAGACATCAGAACATAGCAGGAAATCTGAGATTGTTCGCTCCTTTCCTTATTATACCCTGAACACTCCCTGTCCACTTCCCATTTTTGAAGCTTTGCTCATGCAGAGCTCAGCTTCTGGCCTACCTCCATCTAGTCCATTTAAATTAATTTAGCCTTAAAGGTCCAATTAAACTCCATTGTATGACCCCTCTGCCTTTGTTAATTCGCTCTAGGCCATAGGAGTCTTTTAGTATTCAGGGTTCATATAAAAACAAATTAGACACTAATCAAATATTGATATAAATTTCCAACACATTGTATGTGTACATTTATTCTACTGAATGAGCTTTAAGGGAAGGGACAATATCATATGCTTCTGCATATCTTCTGAATGAAAGTACTGTGAAATATGAATAGAAAAAGATAAAATAAGAAGTAATCACTCTTATGCCATTCTTAGTAGGACTGATAATTTAATCAGAAAAGAGGAAGTTCTTCATATATAGCCCAGATATTCCTTGTGACTTTTTAATAAATAACAAATCTAAATTCACCGACACTATTTTCTATATTGAAAATCTTACAAGGTACATTTAAAAATTAGCAGGAGGCTGCTAGAGGGAGTAGAGGTTGCTGCACCCTTGCAGTAGGGAAATGAAGCAGTTATGTGCTGTGGCACAAGTCTTATGCAAGGTGCGACCCCTTTCACCCAGGAATTCCACTTTGAGAAACTTACCCAAAAGAATTACAACCGTGTTTAAAAAACAATGTCTATGGAAGTTATGTTTAAAATGAAGAAAATATGGAAAGAACCTAAAATATCCTCAGTATAAAATTGGTTCAATGAAAGACAATGCATCCATTTAAAGTAAGGTCATAAAGGAATACCTAACGACATGGAAGAATATTTGCGGTACTTATTAGTGTAAGTAGCTGTTTATATGAAAATATTATATAATGTTCTAATGTTTTGCAAAAATATAAATGCATACTTGTTCACAGAAAATTGATGAAATGGCTCTGCAAAGATGATAACTACTGTTTTGAAGAATTATGGATGGGAATTTCTCTTTTTGTCATATCCTGTATATTCCAAATCTATAAACTTTGATATCCTGCATTGACACTAACATATTTTTAAAGGAATTTCATTGAAGAAAATATAAATGAACTGAAGTGAAATTTTTCTATATTTCTAGTTCCATAGCTCTCCAGTTAATAATATTATTTTTATTTAGCATGAATCAAAGTGGTGAAATAAAATTGATATAATTCAGACATTGAATTGGTCTAAATGTAATTTTAAAATTTTGAATAATTGAACTAATCTTTTTTATAAATTCATTTATTTTTAATATAAATTTTTGCATTATAAAAAATAATAATGTTACATATCTATGCAAATTTATTTTTCAGACTGTGAAGAATGCTTGGTATGTATCTCAATTTAGGCACCTCTTCCCATAAATCCAAAATCCAAAGATTTCCAAATTTCTTGACCTTAAAATTGGGGACATGATTAGTCTAGAGTCTAACCACTTCAGTTTTGAGTTACTCTGTATTATAATGCAGCACTTAATTTGCTCTATTTATAAAAGAAATCAATCATTTGAGAAGACAATCTCTTTTTTTATTGTTATATTTTATGTTTTAGGGTACATGTGCACAACATGCAGGTTTGTTACATATGTACACATGTGCCATGTGGGTGTGCTGCACCCATTAAGTCGTCATTTACATTAGGTATATCTCCTAATGCTATCCCTGCCCCCTCCCCAATCCATGACAGGCCGCAGTGTGTGATGTTCCCCTTCCTGTGTTCAAGTGTTCTCATTGTTCAATTACCACCTATGAGTGAGAACATGCAGTGTTTGGTTTTCTGTTCTTGCAATAGTTTGCTGAGAATGATGGTTTCCAGCTTCATCCATGTCCCTACAAAGGACATGAACTCATCCTTTTTTATGACTGCATAGTATTCCATGGTGTATATGTGCCACATTTTCTTAATCCAGTCTGTCATTGATGGACACTTGGGTTGGTTCCAAGTCTTTGGTATTGTGAATAGTGCTGAAATAAACATACGTATGCATGTGTCTTTATAGCAGCATGATTTATAATCCTTTGGGTATATAGCCAGTAATGGGATGACTGGGTCAAGTGGTATTTCTAGTTTTAGATCCTTGAGGAATCTCCACACTGTCTTCCACAATGGTTGAACTAGTTTACAGTCCCACCAACAGTGTAAAAGTGTTCCTGTTTCTCCACATCCTCTCCAGCACCTGTTATTTCCTGACTTTTTAATGATCGCCATTCTAACTGGTGTGAGATGGTATCTCATTGTGGTTTTGATTTGCATTTCTCTGAGGGCTAGTGATGATGAGCATTTTTTCATGTGTCTGTTGGCTGCATAAATGTCTTCTTTTGAGAAGTGTCTGTTCATATCCTTTGCCCACTTTTTGATGGGGTTGTTTTTTTCTTGTAAATTTGTTTGAGTTCTTTGTAGGTTCTGGATATTAACCCTTTGTCAGATGAGTAGATTGCAAAAATGTTCTCCCATTCTGTATGTTGCCTGTTCACTCTGATAGTAGTTTCTTTTGCTGTGCAGAAGCTCTTTAGTTTAATTAGATCCCATTTGTCAATTTTGGCTTTTGTTGCCATTGCTTTTGGTGTTTTAGACATGAAGTCCTTGCCCATGCCTATGTCCAGAATGGTATTGCCTAGGTTTTCTTCTAAGGTTTTTATGGTTTTAGGTCTAACATTTAAGTCTCTAATCCATCTTGAAATAATTTTTGTATAAGGTGTTAGGAAGGGATCCAGTTTCAGCTTTCTACTTATGGCTAGCCAGTTTTCCCAGCACCATTTATTTAATAGAGAATCCTTTCCCCATTTCTTGTTTTTGTCAGGTTTGTCAAAGATCAGATGGTTGTAGATGTGTGATATTATTTCTGAGGGCTCTGTTCTGTTCCATTGGTTTATAGCTCTGTTGTGGTATCAGTACCATGCTGTTTTGGTTACTATAGCCTTGTAGTATAGTTTGAAGCCTGGTAGCATGATGCCTCCATCTTTGTTCTTTTGGCTTAGGATTGTCTTGGCAATGCTGACTCTTTTTTGGTTCCATATGAACTTGAAAGTAGTTTTTTCCAATTCTGTGAAGAAAGTCATTGGTAGCTTAATGGGGATGGCATTGAATCTAGAAATTACCTTGGGCAGTATGGCCATTTTCATGATATTGATTCTTCCTATCCATGAGCAAGGAATGTTCTTCCATTTGTTTGTGTCCTCTTTTATTTCATTGAGCAGTGGTTTGTAGTTCTCCTTGAAGAGTCCTTCACATGCCTTGTAACTTGGATTCCTAGGTATTTTATTCTCTTTGAAGCTATTATGGATGGGAGTTCATTCATGATTCGGCTGTTTGTCTATTATTGGTGTACAAGAATGCTTGTGTTTTTTACACATTGATTTTGTATCCTGAGACTTTGCTGAAGTTGCTTATCAGCTTAAGGAGATTTTGGGCTGAGATGATGGGGTTTTCTAAATATACAATCATGTCATCTGCAAACAAGAACAATTTGACTTCCTCTTTTCCTAATTGAATACACTTTATTTCTTTTTCTTGCCTGACTGCCCTGGCCAGAACTTCCAACACTACGTTGAATAGGAGTGGTGAGAGAGGGCATCCCTGTCTTGTGCCAGTTTTCAAGGGGAATGCTTCCAGTTTTTGTCCATTCAGCATGATATTGGCTGTGGGTTTGTCATAAATAGCTCTTATTGAGAACTAATTTTCTTTAATGAGATGATTTAATATATGTCTAGAAAAAGTGACAGAAGATCAGGAAATATATAAGGAGGTGTCAAAGAAGAGCATACTATTCCTCTATCTAAACTGTTACTTGGGAAATTAAACATCACAAATTCCCACATGGGAATATATTTAAGATAATAGAGAGTCCCAGCATTGTGATTGGTATAGTCAATCCTTCTTCCCTGTTTTGTTGATACTTTTAGTTTTACAGAGCAGATAGATAAAAAGTAAAAGCAAATAGGATAAGACAGGTCATAGACCCTATAATAAATGTAGTTTATGTTAATATTTTATGTGAATTCAACTTATCTTGTTAACACTTTAACGAAACCACAGATGATAGCAAAAAGAAAACAAGCAATATTCTTCCTCTAATACCTAATCGTGTGGTCTGTACTTCATGGATGCCCAATAAATTCTAATGACTGACTTTACATTGAATGTTTCCTTATTTGTAGGACAAATCAATGTAGGGAAGGTAAGCCAAGCAGATGGGTAGGGACAACTACACCTATTCCAGAAATAAACACAGTGGAGCTTTTTCTTGTGGTTACAAAGATAAAGGCCTAGGAGGAAGATCAAGCCAAACAGAAAACTGGCTATGAAAATCTGGTCATTGGGTTTCAGTAATTAGGAAGAAAGCTTGAACAGAGAGACAAATTTGCATTTCTGGGAGAAACCACACTCTTTCCAGCTGTTGCTAGATCATCAAACTGACATGAAGTTCTATGAATATCTCAGAAGGTCATTCTAACAAGATCCTGAAGGACAGGGTCTTGGATCCAGAAATAATACAGACATTATTCTTTGAGGTATTTACCAAATAGACACATTATTCCAAAATCAAGAGTCAGTAAGAGAAATAAAATCCACACACAACTGAGTGAAAATTTGTATAACAAACATAAAAGAAAGAAAGAAAATCTGCTTTGGGAAAACATTTACTAAGGAAGCAAATTTCCTATAGCATCTGTTTGTACTGTCTTTTAAATTCAAGAGCATATTTGCTCTCCAAAATAAAAATGAACCATAAAATATTTAAAAAAAAAACTGGCTGAAGGGCAGGGAGAAATTTTTGAAAAAAGAGCTAAATAAAATGGGGCCAGAATATAAGAAAACTGTTGATTCTGGAGCAGAACCAAAAGTTGCAAAAAGTACTGAAAGAGAAAACTACACCGAAATAGAAGAAAAACTTGAGAATATAGAGAAACCTGATTATCAATTACCTTCTAGGCTCAAGGCAGTAGAAGGCAATGATTTTTCATTAATGAACCTATCAATTTTGACAACTTCATAAAGGAAGCACTATTATTATATCCAATAATAAGAGAAAACTGAGCTTTAGAAAAACAATAACAGAGCATATGGTAGACTGACATTGATGTGGCTTTCTTCTACTAAATACTTAGAAATGCTTAATAAAAAACAAATCTTTAAATGAAATAAAAGTAGGCCTGGTGCAGTGGCTCATGCCTGTAATTCCAATACTTGGGAGGCCAAGGCAGGTGGATCACTTGATGTTGGGAGTTCAAGACCAGCCTGACCAACATGGTGAAACCTCACCTCTACTAAAAATCCAAAAATTAGCCAGTGTGGTGACAGTCACCTGTAATCCCAGCTACTCAGGAGGCTGAGGCAGGGTCGTTGAGTTGAGACCCATATATACATTATAGCACTTTGTTAACTAATCTAGGAAAAATGGCCAGGTTGCCAAGTGCCAATAAGGTCATTTGTGGGGTGGTGGGGGAAGTACAAAACTCATAATAACTCAGCACAGACCAAATGTAGCTGTGGCATATTAACTTAAACCATCTGCATTGTCTAGAAATCCTAACATAAGAAATTAAAATAAAAACATTTGAATCCTCTGAATTTCTATCAGTATCCACTGTAAAACCTTTCTGTGAGGCCACTCCTACAGCAAAGCCTCATAAGACAACCACATAGTGTTGCCAGATAATGTACAAGGCGCCCAGTAATATTTAAATTGTACAAAAATAATGGATAAATATATTCCAATATTAACTATTGAAAGATAAAACTACACTAAAAGACAAATGTATGTGTGACATAATTGTACTAAAAAAAATTGTCTAAACAGGAAGAAATAAAAGGTATAAAAATATTATAAAGGAAAAAATAAAACTTTTTTGCAGACAACATACCCAGACATCTTGTTTTAATTCATTAGGATTTGTCAGTTTGTTACTGCAACATAATTTAATCTATTAAAAGTAATACACAGTATCAAGATGCGATTTAGAAATATGGAAGTTTTCCATATATATGAGAAAAGCTAAGAACAAGCAAAAATAATTTTGTTTGAAGATTGGGATTTGGGGGAAAAGAGGTAGAAGAATGAATTTTGTTTTTTATTATATGGTGTTGAATATCGATTATTAGCCATTTTGCTTTGCTTTAAGACAATCATCTATTGACAATTCATATTTCAACTCATCTCACAAGCAAGACACTGGCTAACCTTTGTTGCAAACTATGGTAAGTGAGAAGGGATTTCTTTTCTCACACGTTGCTAGGTTCATGTCTTAGGCTTCTCAAGCAAAAAACAAACTAACAAGAGAAAAGGATACCAATTTATTTAATATAAATTTTACAAGACATGAGAGTCTTCAGAAATGAAGAATCAAAGAAACAGGAAACCTGTGTATTTTTATGCCTAGGTTTGATGAATAGTTGACAGTAAGACAGGAGTATGATTGGACAAAGAGGATATAATCTAATACTAATAAACTGGGGCGGGGGCGGGAACTTAGCAAGACAGCTTTGTTCAGATACGCCTCTGTGTCTTCAGAGATAAGAATGTTCCTTTTCTCTGAGTACAGAGAGGGTATCTCTTACATGAGGATCTTAGGACCTATTAATACATCAGGGGAAGATCAGATAATTATTTTTTGACCTGCTTCAGGGAAGAAGGGTGGGAGAATGTCAGAGGGAGGTTCCTGCTTCAGCTGTTTTGTTAAATGCCAATGTGCCATATTTTGGGGGAGCACGTCCCATAACTATCTTTTAAAAATTTTTGTATAACAAATAGCCTTGGCATAAAGAGATAGTATGTCCCCAGTATAGGGCAGGTTTGTTTATAGTCTTGGAAGATACAATGTTCTCCTTACAGGCCTGCTTATTGCCCATTATAAAGACTCATATTCTCTTATTTGGCCTATAACTTTTACAGGAGTTTCTTTCTTATAATGCAACCACCTGCATTTACAGGTGTCATCTCCCTCTCTCTGTTTTGTCCTGTGGGAATTGAGGATCTATTAAGTAGCACAAAAATAATTCTGGGACTCTGGCTACTGCTGTTGCTATGAGTAATATATTGTTCATCTCTGACCCAGAAGTCTGGAATCTTCTATCAGCATCCATGAAACTGTGCTGGGCTAACTTGACAGTTTGTATGTAGGGTAAAATATCAGATCTTTCAAAGTCCTTTATATCCTTATTATACTTTTATTAAGATTTTTTATACATTTTTAAACTAAAAAAGTTGAAGTGAAAATGTAAAATGTGAGAATTTATCTATCTCAGTTAAGAGGAGACTTTCCACAGATAAAAAATAAAGGAAAGGCAAATTGAAAATAGATTGTTTTAATTTCACAATATTTTTAACTAACCTGCATTATCAAATACCATCAACAAAATTAAGAAACTTGAGATGGGGCCCAGCACGTTGGCTCATACCTATAATCCTAGTGCTTTGGGAGGCTAAGGTGGGAGGATCACTTGAGACTATGAGTTGGAGACTAGCCTGGGCAACACAGCAAGACCTCATTTTTACAAAAATTTTAAAAATTAGCTTGGCATAGTGGCACATACCTGTAGTCCTAGCTACTTGGGTGACTGAGGAGGGAGGATTGCTTGAGCTCAGGAGTTCAAGGCGGCAGTGAGCTATGATTGTGCCACTGCACTCCAGTCTGGGCAACAGAGCAAGATACTGTCTCAAAAAGAAGAAAGAAAAAAGGGAAGAGAGAGAGAGAGAGAAAAAGAGACAGAAAGGAGGGAGGAAACGGAAGGAAGGAAGGAAGGAAGGAAGAAGGAAGGAAGGCAGGAAGGCAGGCAGGCAGGCAAACTTGGAAAAAAATAAACTATTTGCAATATTTTTTAAATAGCACCTATTTAATATTTAAAGAGCACTTTCAAACACAATTTTTAAAGGATGAATATAACCCATTAGAACAAAGGAAGCAATACTAATAGCCAATTACCTTGTGAAAAAATTCAGACAAATTACAAATAAAATTAATTTAAATTTAAGATTATTGAGATGTTTTCCATATAGTTGGTTAAAAAAAGAAAAAGAAGTGAAAGAAAATAAATAATAAAAATGTCTTAAGAGAGTAGAAAAAAGTGCATCATATTGTTAAAATTGGAAATATTTATCAAAAGTCTTAAAAAATACGTTTTACCTTTTGACTCAATGATTTCTGTTCTCAGAAATCATGTTAAAGAGATAAAGAAGAAAATAATCAAAAAATTACCTGCAAAAATCTAGGTATTAAAAGGTTAATTATAGTAACACATCCCTAATATTTAACAATAGGAAATTTTTTCAAGAATATGCTACACTCACAAAATCATGTACACTTTAGCCATTATCATCCTACAAACTGATATTTTTGAAATGAAAAGTTATATATAGAATTGAGAAAAAATTTTAATATTATATACAGAATGATTTCATTTGTCACAGCTATAAAGTCCCAAATAACGTGTACCAGGTTGTAACAAACACACATTTTTTCTTTTTCCTTTTTTTTTTTTAATTATATTTTAAGTTCTAGGGTACATGTGCACAACATGCAGGTTTGTTACAAATGTATACATGTGCCATGTTGGTTTGCTGCACCCATTAACTGGTCATTTACATTAGGTATTTCTCCTAATGCTGTCCCTCCCCAGTCCCCCCACCCGACAACAGGCCCCAGAGTGTGATGTTCCTCTCCCTGTGTCCAAGTGTTCTCATTGTTCAATTCCCACCTATGAGTGAGAACATGTGCAAACACACATTTTTCCTTGACTTACACGGTAATAATAATTTGTCACTAATATGTATTTTCTGATTTATCCAAAATAATGTCTATTACTTTTACTCTAAGAAAATATTTTATTTTTTAAATACAAAATATAACCATGCTGATCCCTTTGGGGGTGTATCCTAAAAAGTTAATGAGATGTGCACACTGATTTAAGTTTGTGAAGATCCATAAACATTTCATCTATCTGCCAATAGGGGACTGATCAAATTGTGTAACAACCTCATAATGAAACCCAAAGCAGACATTAGGTACCATATTGTAGAAAAATATCATTATGTGAGAAACTGTTAATGACACATTAAGTAAAAGAAAATTATGAAGTAGTATGTAGAGTATGAAGCTAATATTTTTAATGTGCAACAACAGAAATATGCTAGAAGAAATATATTAAATAGCCACAGTATTTTTCTAATAAAATAACGAGTAATTTTAGTTTTCTTTTCTTTGAATTCCACATTCTCCAGATTCTCTACAATGAACATACCTTGCTTCATTTTATGATAATAATACTATTAACAAGCCCAGCCCTGCAATAAAGAGAACCAGAAGAAAGAGAGTAGATGTGGGGAGGAAAGCTGGATAAAACATAGTGGGGAATGTTCAGGAGAATTTATTGGATTTGGTAATCTATTGTAATGAAGAAAATGGAAGGAAGAAATGAAGAAATTGGTTTGAGTAAACAACATCATTATTTTTTTAATTTGGGAATTCAGGGAAAGGAACCAATTTAAAGACAAGATTTTACACTTCTGGGGTTTTTTCTTCCAAAGTTTTTGTGAAACATGTAGGTGGATGTACCCAGTGGACAGGAAAACCAGTAGACAGCCATGTGATCAATCAAGTATAACTATAGATTTGGAAGCCAACAACATACTGGGTAGGATTAAAATCACCGCATGCATACAATTACCTAGGAATAACGAAATATAAGAAAATAAGAAAGCACAGAAGAGCACCTTGAAGAGTCCCAACCAACTGTTACCAAGTAGGCTAAAGCTGGCATGGCAGATATGGCTGCACACTGGTCAAGAAGGTGAACTTTAGCCTCAACCAGACCTGAATGAAAGTCTGTAACTCATCACCTGTGTGGCTTTTTGTGTGTTATTCAAACTCTCTAAGCTGCATTTTCTTATTTGTTAGGTAATAATAACAATAATATCTGCCTCGTAGGGTTCCAGCATGTCTTCACTATGGCAGGAAGGCTCAATAAATAGTAGCTAATATTAATAGTAGGCCTTGTCCTCTTAGTGGTAGCAGATAAAAAGTAAAGAACAATAAGGAACTATCAGAAAGGGATGAAACACCAGGAAAAAAATAAGTGATGTCTGTAAAGACAAAGAAGAGGAACTTCAATGGCAGTAATCAATGGAGTCAAATCCAAATAAAATGCAAACCAAATCCAATGGCTCTGAAATTTAGGAGGTCATTTGAGATGTTTGCCAAAATAATTATATCTGATTTTTAGTCATATTTCTTTGAAAAAAGAAAAACACTCAACAAATGGTTACTACTATTTCTTGATGTTTCTCATTTTGTGATTCATCCACTTTTAATTCATAAATAAGGGGAATTTTGTCAGATAAAGTTAATAAATTATTAAAGTAAAAATTTGCCACTGAGCGACTATGAAAGAGTTAACGTTTTACTTTGGGTTGTTGTGTTTCCTCTCTACCTAATATTGCTGGGTGCACGTCCCTCACAAAAGAGCTTTACAATGGTTTCTGAAAGTCTTTCACAGTTACAAGCCAGAAACGTATTTGTCATAGAAATATTACTCTTAAAAATACTGATAGTGCCTCTGTTCTAGCAATCTCTCCACAGGACTCATGGTGAGAAAGAAAGAGATGAGAAGACATGTCTGTGTAGGAAACTTCTTTCTTTGAATGTCTTGACTGGTTTCTCTTTTCTTTTTTTGAGGCAGCATAGTTGGAAGCACCTTAGGTCTGAAAGGGATTGAGTGAGAGAAACACACCATGAAACCAGAGCAAATACTAAAATATTTAAGGTAGGATAGGAAAGTCCAAGGACTAAAATTAGATCAGCAAAAGCAAAAGAACAAACAAACAAAAAGGGAATATTTGGGAGCACCGAGATTCAGCCAAGACTTGGCGCTGGTTCTCAGTGAATGCCCCAGACCGTGTGCCCTGGCAGCAAGTTGCTGAGGCCGGGGCCCAGGAATGCCTGGTACTGCTAACAAGTACGCTGTGCAAGTATCTTCAAAGTGAGAGAAAAGAAGGGCACTTCCACATGAGATGAGTTTTCCAAAGCCCTCATAGCTGTAGTCCTCACACTTTTCTGGTCTTCTTTGTCATTGGGGTTAGAGAGGGCTAGGAACTGAAAGCAGGGAAGACAGACCAAATAGGCGCACAAAAGTCCATTGTAAAAGGTATGATTTTCAAGCTGAGGCTGCATATAATACATTCATAGAACGGGAATACCAGCCTAATCATCATGGAAATGGTTATTTCATATTTAACACCCTGAGAGAATGTGAAAAGCGAATCCACATATGATTCACTTTTATTCCACACATTCTTATTTGAAGAGACAGAAAGATGCTGTTCTTTACAAAGTAAACTGTCCATCTTAGAGAAGTCATCTGAAAAATAGCAGTCGTTTATATTAAAATCAGTGAAAAAAATCTATGTTTCATATGACTAAATATGACTGCTCCTTTTTAAACTCCAGATAAAGCAGTAGAAAGGCAATATTCTCAGGTCTTTGAACTTGAAGGCAGCTGTAAAACCAAAAGAAACAGAAATGGGCAGGTGAGGGGGACAAGGAGGGAGAAATTGAGGGAAACCCATTAAGTGTGCAGAATATTATTCTGACTGCCACATCCTTGGTTGTTAAATGAATAAATTCTGTTTCCTGCCTAAATTTGGCACACATTCTTACCTTACAAATTTCCTTTATTTTGCTCTATATTTTCTATTTCAAATATAGTTCTGAATTTTAAATTTTATGGATTAGTTTGAAGAACACCTATCTTATTGCAATATATTGCAAGGATATTATCAGAAACTAACATGAGAAATGCAATTGTATTTTTACTGCAATGAAACTCTATTAGAATGACACAGGACTTTTTTGCCACCTACAAATGTTTCCTTTTTTTCTTTTTGTTGTCACTACATCCAACATTTATTTTTGAAATATATATTATTCATTATAAGAGTTTTTGAGTTCATATTTATTTATCAGTTGTATATATTGTTTTTCTATTTCTTTTTTTGGTGGAGGGAGTCTTTCTTAAAAAAAAATTCTGATATATCCTTTCTTCTAAACTGTTCTATTTTTTCCTAAAAGTAACCCCTTTATTGTGTTAATAAATTAAAATCCAAAGAGCTTTATTCAAGGGTTTCAGACATTTTAAAAATCTGTCCTATTGTAATAAGAAACCTTGGAGACTCATTGAAATAGCAGCAAAGGCACAAGTTTCTTTTTATTATGAAAGATGTTTATGTGAAGAACAAAATAGACAAGAGAAAGTAACTGCTTCAGAATACTTGATGGGCACTTTAATCTTCTATTAATATGCAAATTTTGTTCTTTAGAACCCCAATAAGAGATTTCTTTTTCCACCAGGCTATTTGAAAGTAGTCCTATTCTCCCAAAGGTCCTTCTTGCATGAGTCTAAGTGAAACGGTGTTTTTTATGCTAATTCCCAAGATGCTCTTATATGCATCATTTTCTTTTGAAATTATATGGAGTTTATTGAACCACATTTGTAAAACATTCCACAGTTGATTTCATTCTAAAGATCTCCTTTAATAGAAATGATTCCCCTGTTGATCTGTGTCATAGGAGAATGTTAAAGAAAATCAGTTTTAACAACATGGTAGAAATAAGAAAGGGCTTGTGTACAGAAATGAAGATACCAGCTTGTGAACAGGAAAAGAACAATTTCTGTTGTGTAATTAACCTCATCAAGAATTTGAGCCTACTAGAAACTACTCTGTTGATATTACAAATCACAATTATCAAGTACCACTTCATAAACATATATCTCAAGAATAATCACTAAGGTACATGCCCACAGTCTTTTGGCTTTTTTGGAAACATTTATTCATATTACATTTTATTTCAATACGTTGTCTTTTCAAAAGAGGTTGTGATTATAACAACAATGTCACAACAATTCCTTTATGGGTGTAGAAATTAGGCTGAATAATAAAATTATTTTTATATAGTCATATTGTCCTCCATGCATCAACCACTTCAGTTACCTAGTTTATATTAAAAAGAATAAAACATTTTGCATTATCTCTTCTTGTCTTATTGATAAAGAGGGAAGCCTCAAACACCTTTTCAATATGGTATCCAGACTTTGATCTAATTATTTTTCCAGGGAATGGATATTTATTTACCCACATTGTTAAATAGTTTTAAATAAATTATAATATCTGGAAAAGCTTTGAGTAAATAGTATTTCTTCTGAACTGAAAAGGTTATTATACCTTTTTAAATTTATGTATTTATAGAAGTTATGACCTCTCCTCCTCCAAAATTCATTCTTACTTCAGAAATATTGACTCTTCATTTTTTCTGGCATAAAAATTTCCTTCACAGTAAGTTATGATCCAGGCATAAAATTCAATCTCATCATACCTCTTTTTTAAAACCACAAAACTGTACCCTTCACCTTTATTATCCAATCCATGTACCTGAAATTGGGTTGTAAATGACATATGTTACCTTAAAGATTAAAATCACACTGAAAGAGAAGTTTTACTAACGTGAAGGAAAAAGGGGCAGGCTTTCACCTGACATTGTGCCCTTTTAAATATTTTGGAAATATTGGAGATTTGGTTCTAGACCACCACCACAGTAAAGCAAACGTAGGAACAAAGCAAGTCACACAAATTATTTGGTTTTTCAATGCCTGTAAATGTTTACACTGTATTATAGCCTACTACGTGTGCAAAATTATGTTTAAAAAATAATGTGCATACCTTAATTTCAAAATACTTTTATTGCTAAAAATTCTAACAATCATCTGAGCCTTTGGTGAGCCCTAATCTTTTGCTGGTGGAGGGTCTTGACTTGATGTTGATGGCAGCTGAACAATCAGGGTGATGGTTGCCTAAGGTCAGGGTGCCTGCCGTAATTTCTTAAAATAAAACAATAAAGTTTGCAACATTGCTTGATTCTTCCTGTCATAAAAGATTTCTCTGTCATTTGAACGCGTTTTATCCTCAGTAGAACTTCTTTTAAAATTAGAGTCAGTCCTCCCCAACCTTGTCACTGCTTTATCAACTCAAGTTTTCATAATATTCTAAGTCCTTTATTGCCATTTCAACAATGTTCACATCTTCTTCACCACGAAGAGATTCCATCTCAGAAATCATTTTATTTCTTCATCCATGAGAAGCAACTCCTCATCTTTTCAAGTTTTACAATAAGAATGCAGCAATTCAGTTACATCTTCAAGATCTACTTTTAACTCTAGTTCTCATCATTTTCACTTCATCTGCAGTTACTTCCTCCACTGAAGTCCTGAACCCCTCAAAATCATCAATGAGGTTGAAATCAATGTCTTTCAAAGTCCTCTGACATCAATATTTTGACATCCTCCCATGAATCTCAAACGTTCTTATTGGCATCTGGAATGCTAATTCCTTTCCAGAGATTTTCTATTTACTTTGCTCAGATCCAACAAAGGAATCACCATCTAGGACAGCTGTAGCTTTATTAAATGTATTTCTTAAATAATAGGACTTGAAAGTCAAAATTACTCCTGGGTCCATTGACTGCAGAATGAATATTATGTTAGCAGGTATGAAAACAATATTTATTTTCTTGTACATCTTTAGAAGAGATCTGATATGACAAGGTGCATTGTTAGTGAGCAGTTATACTTTGAAAACTACCTTTCTTCTGAGCAGTAGGTCTCAACGGTAGGCTTAAAATATTTGGTAAACCATGATATAAACAGATGTGCTATTATCCAGGCTTTGTTGTTCCATTTATAGAAGACAGGCAAAATAGATTTAGTATGATTCTTAAGAGCCCAAGAATTTTCAAAATGGTAAATGAACATTAGCTTCAACTTAGTCACCAGCTGCACTGGCCCCTAATAAGAAAGTCAGCCTGCCCTTTGAAGCTTTGAAGCCATGCGTTAACTTCTCCTCTCTAGCTGTAACAGTTTTAGATGGCAACTTCTTCCAGTGGAAGGCTGTTTGGTCTACATTGAAAATCTGCTGTTTAGTGTTACCACTTTCATCAACAATCTCACCTTGATCTTCTGGATACTTCTTGCAGTTTTCTGTCAGCACTTGTTGCTTCACCTTGCACTTTTATATCATGGAAACAGTTTCTTTCCTTAAACCACATGAACCAAACTCTACTAGCTTCACACTTTTCTGCAGCTTCCTTGCCTCTGTCAGCCTTCATAGAATAGAAGAGTTAGGGCCTTGCTCCGAATTAGGCTCTGGCTTAAGGGAATGTTGTGGCCTGTTTGATCTTCTATCTGAACCACTAAAACTTTTTCCATATAAGCAATAAGGTTGTTGTACTTTCTTATCATTAGTGTATTCAGTAGAGTAGTAATTTTAATTTCCTTCTGGAACTTTTCTTTTACATTCACAACTTTGCTGTTTGTCACAAGAGGCCTAGCTTTCTGCCTGTCTTGGCTTTCAACATGCCTTCCTCACTAAAGTTAACCATTTCTAGGTTTTGATTTAAAGCACGGGTGTCCAATCTTTTGGCTTCCCTGGGCCACATTGGAAGAAGAAAAAGAATTGTCTTCGGCCACACATAAAATACACTAACACTTAATAGCCGATGAGCTTTAAAAAATTGTAAAAAAAAAAAAACCCTCATAACTTTAAGAAAGTTTACATACTTGTGTTGGGCCACATTCAAAGCTGTCCTGGGCTGCAGGCAGCCCACAGGCTGTGGGTTGGACAAGGGTGATTTAAAGTGAGAGATGTGTGACTCTTCCTTGTACTTGAACACTTAGAGGCCAAATTTCAATATTGTTGTATTACAGAGATCGGCGGGGGGCCTGAAGGCAGGGAAAGAGATTGAATAATGGCTTGTTGGTAGAGCAGTCAGAAGACACACAACACTTATTGATTAAATTTGCCATCTCATAGGGATACAGTTGAGGTGCCCCAAAACAATTACAATAGTCACATCAAAGACCACTTATCACCAATAACTCCAGCAGATACAATAATATAGAAAGCAATGAAATATCGTGAGAATTACTAAAATATGACACAGAGACACCAAGTAAGCACATGCTGTTAGTAAAATGTGTTGATGATCTTGCTCAATTCAGGAGTGCCGCAAACCTGCAATCTGTAAAAGATGTAATACCTGTGAAGCACAATAAAGCAAAGTGCAATAAAACAAGGTATGTCTATAATTTCCCTTTGACTAAAGAGTCTTTCCCCGTCTTTTATACTTGGAAAGATTCCTCAGGATATAAGCCATATATACCTTCCCCCTCTTACAGACCTTTCCTTGATCCTTCCACTCTCTTCAGGTAAAATGGATCATTCCATCTGTTGAACACAAATAAAACAACAAAAATTACTCACAGTGACTCTTACATATCTCTATCCCAATAGTTAATACATAGATTTGTAAACTATTTGTTTACATGCCAATTTCCTCTAATAAAGTGCAGCCATCTGTCTTTTTTATCTTTTTAATCTCGAGAACATACTTAAGACTCAATAATTTACTTGCCTAGCCAGTGTATGGGCTAGACTACTACTGTTTTAAAAATGAAAATGTGTAGGGGTAAAGTTTCAGGGATAGAACTTATCCTCATCTCTATAATGTTTTCTGACTAGATTAGTTGTAAAATTTAAAGATCTATTGGTGCTATTTTTAAATGGAAAGCTCACTTTTACAGTGTAAATATTAGGTAGAGTTCTAGCGGTGTAATCAATTATATAGTGTTAGGTTCATTAGAAAGAAAAAAATCCCTACAGCACTGAAATCTATAGCAACTCCTTCAAAATTTGCCAGTTGAGATCTATAGAACTAGCCTGACAATGAAAAAAAAAATCATTTCTTAGCAATAAAAATTGTGGTGTATTGATAAAGAATACTTTAAATCTCCGCAGATTTAACAAACAGTACCTACTGCTTTGGAACCTAGATGCAGTGAAAAGCATGTGATTTTAGCAATAGCAAGCAACAGGAACTAACACTAGTCACACACAAAAATTGATGGAGTGGGTTTGAGGATTGGTTTAGAAAGCACAGAGCTGACTGAGTTATTGCCACTTGGTGCAGCCAGTACATTAGGGATAATAGCTGTGCAGACCCTGGATAGTTATAGATACTAGCTCAGCAGAATCTAATCTCACCTAGAGAGAAATATTTATATTTGGTATACAAGTTTTTTTCAAAGGCATGAAAAGAGAGTCCACAATACACATTTGGATGGAATTTCTTCCATGGATGAGAGTAAAAAATACTATCTTAAATGGATTACCTATGGGCATTAGAACCTGGGAGCTAGCAAAGCTACTAGCCGAAACCTTGATCAAAATGTAGTCATTACAACTGTGTTTCCTGAGATAAATCAGAGTAAAAAATCCAATACAGTGCACACAATAGCATCCCTGAGAAAGCTCTCACCATGCAGATATGATCCACTTAGGAATAAAGGATGTGTCTAATATATTTAGCAACAATTAATGCTGGCTTTTGTCATCATCTTTGAAGTTGAAGTAGTTGGCCTCTGTCAACCCTTGTCTTCAAAGTTAAGAATTTGTCATATTTAAGTTTTTCAACCATGACTAAATGCATTCCTTAAGGATATGTGTTCCTACTACTGAACTTTCTTAGAAAATTGGTGGGCCTGCAAAGTAAATTACAATTTTCAATGATTTTCCTGATAAAACAACTAACTTTTGCTTTATGCACTAGGAACTTCCTTAGGAAAGAGAAACTAGAGAGAATTAGGTAAATTTCTTCTCTCATTATAAAGTGATATGCATTAAAAATAAAATAATCAATGACGACAGTTTGAAATTATTTCTACAATCTGGAGCATTAGATTCACCATTTGCGCTCTGTGCTCATTTCTACTGAAGCTCAAGGCTGGAGAAATAATGTTTAAACCTGTAGTCAGAGAGAAAAGGTTAGTCTAGAAACAGATTTAGAAAACAAACTTTGCATGTACCAGAATGGAAATACATGAACTTTTAAGGACAAGCCCCATCAGAGTAAGAATAATCCCAAAGTGTAACAAATGACACGACATAGTGAGTCTTGTTTTGGTAACATCAAGCATAATATTTTACATGGTATTGGTAAAGAGACAACTGGGTGTTTGTTGAGGTATTGAGTTCACGTTGTCATGTGTACTACAGGGAAATTTCTCAGTAAATGACAAATTCTTCAGATAGCTTGTAATGTCCTTACCAGCCAACCAGAGAATTAAATTGCTACCCATGCTTAGCAAAGTTCAGCAGGGCAGTTACGGGGTCAAATTTTCTAGGACCTTTGTAGCTAATTAGTAGGAATTCAAAGGTTATTCTCTGGAACACTAAGGAAGTTGCTGACTTGTCTCTATTTCTCCTTTCTGGCACTCTTTCCCATAAGCTAAGGTATTTTATGATACTTTTTTTTCATTTCTACCATTTAGATCCTATTGTGAAACTATACTTGCAATGCAACTTCAAATACAAAACCACTTTTTCTAATCCAAAACAGAAATAAATTTGATTCATAAAAGGCTAATGGGACATTTTTGAGATGCTGCATACATATTGGGAACTCTTTCTGCTTATAGGTTAGTAATTTATCTACCCACCGGTAACTGTTAACCATGCACAGAGGCCTATCTATTGTGTAGTAATAGTATTACTGTCACATAATTTTATTAGTTCCTCAAAACCACTTTGGAGATGATTGCTCAGAATTCTGGGATCAGGGATACAAGTATCTTGTCTTATCCCAATTAGAGAGGGACAATCTTTTAAACAAATGACACTCCTAATCCATGTATAGCTAGCATCACCAAAATCAAACTTGTTTTTTCCTTTTGTTTTTGAGACAGTTTCAGTCTTGTCACCCAGACTGGAGTGCAATGGTGTGATCCTGGCTCACTGCAACCTCTGCCTCCTTGATTCAAGCAATTCTTCTGCCTCAGCCTCCCAAGTAGTGGTGATTACAGGCATGCACCACCACACACAGCGTATTTTGTATTTTTAGTAGAGATGGGGTTTCACCATGTTGGTCAGGCTGGTCTTGAACTCCTGACCTCAGGTGATCTGCCTGCCTTGGCCTCCTAAAGTGCGGGATTACAGGTGTGAGCCACTGCACCCAGCCCAAAATCAAACTCTTGATTACACCAACTCCATGTCCATCCCAAGCCATTCCTTCTCTATTCCCCATTTCAGTATGTGATATACAACACTCAGTTGCTCCAGACAAAATCTTTGAATTATCATTGATTCTTGCTTTGCCCTCAATTTTCCCATTCAAACTATCAACAAGTCCTGTTAGTACTATTACCAAAATATATCTTGAACCCATCTATCTATCTTCATAGTCAATACCTATGATTTCAACCTCATTATTACAATCATCTCCTACACTGCCTACTTCTACCCCTGCCTGCCTATAATATGTCCTTTGCCTGCTGTTGTTTGGGATTCAAAATGCAAATCCGCTAATCTTTCTCAGCTTTAGAAAACCCTTATGTGACTTATCATTGAACCTGGGATAAAATCAAACTTCCTTATAGCAATGCAACTTCAAGTGTGTTTTATGAACTGGTGCCAATCTATGAAATGATAAGTACAAAAATTAAGATAAATGACGAGTTAATGGGTGCAGCACACCAACATGGCACATGTATACATATGTAACAAACCTGCACATTGTGCACATGTACCCTAGAACTTAAAGTATAATAATTTTAAAAAAAGATAATCATTTAGAATGTTTATACTAATTTGACAGTACTATGACATCTATCTATGGGAGCAGTGAACTCGTTGTGTTGCAATAGTATAGACCAGTTCTAGTGTTGCTGGGATCATAGGTTAGGTTGTGTGTGGTTTGGTGGGCACATAGGCTTTGAAGAATAGACCCCCATGTCATTCCACTACAAATCATAGATTTTAAGAGAATAGTCTTTCACCACAAAGAGTTTGAGAAACTCTTTCTGCCATCTGTAATCTGGTACCAGCCCCTTTCCATTCCTTCTTGGACCACTTGCCTCCTCCTTTTCTGTACTGGACCACAGGAGCCTTCTGACTTCCAAAACAGTTAAAGATCTTTCTCCCCTCAGCCTTTTGCACTTGCAGTTCCTCGTGCCTGTAATAATCATCATCCCATCCCATCAACTGCTTTGATATACTCTTACATATAAGAGTTCTCTTTGTACCTTCTGTTTAGAGAAATTCCACATGCTTTTTTTCTTCCACAAATGTTCTTTTTCCAATTTCCTCTCTTGTTTTGAAGAACTGTCTGTTTCTTTTCATTTGCTTTGAAGACTTTTTTTTCCTTCTTTTTTTTTTTTTTTTTTTCTTTTCTTTTCTTTACTGCTCCCTTGTCTTTAGCAGTTGTCTTCTAGGACATGCTTCTGGACATGAAGTGGTTTCTTTCTGCTTTATGTCTTTGGGCTGACATGCATCCATTTCATTCTTTCAGCATTCTGAAATACAGTGAAAAAAAGGCATATTTCTTTTCCACTTTTCCAAAGCTCAGCTCATTTCAGTTAGACAATCAAGTTGTTGCCAAAGTTTGCCTTTGTTGCTCTGCCGACATGAAGAGGGGAGTATTCTGAGTGTCAAGTGTAAAACAGTCCAGTTTGTGAGAAAAAAGACAGGCAGAGATTACTGTAACATAGGGAGACAAGGAGTGAGGGGAAAACTAAAAAGGAAACCAATAAGAAGAACAAATGGCAGCTCCAGACAAAGCTATACGTTTCTAGCATCATTTAATACTATGAAAAGCTAATATATATTCCTTAGGTTCTTCATTGATTTAAAACTTTAATAGTACATTTATGGACCTCAACCAAAATGAATTGCTGACCTTTGATTTTGATATTGTTTTAGGTGTTCTGCAGGACCAGATATAATCCCTGCAGAAAATAAAACTAAGTCTTGGGTGAAATCCATGTGAAAATAATTTCTTGTCAATATATGACTTTGAAAAAAATTGCAATTAAATATACTGGATTGATTCATGTAATAATACTTCATGGAAGGTTATTTTTTCCAATTAAATCTACCATTCCAAAACCCATTGCAAGCATTACTAAACTCAAGGATTTTTATAGACAGGTGCAAATTATTTAAAGATCTCTCTTTTTAAAAATTTAAGTGCTATAATTCTTGGGGGTATAATAAACAGTAGGAAATGTTAAATTTCCTAGTTCAATACAGAAAAGGAAATTTTGCAATTCTTTGATTTTTAGGAATATTACTACAGGGAAAAGAATAGCATGTGTCTACAAGCAGCCAAGCTGTTGATTACTAGACTAAGCAGTATTTAATGAAAAAAAAAGGAAAAAAAAAATAGAAATAGGCTGGGTGTGGTGGTTCACACCTGTAATCCCAGAACTTTGGGAGACTGAGGCAAGAAAATTGCTTGAGCTCAGGAGTTCAAAATAAACCTGGGAAACATAGCAAGACCCAGTCTCTACTAAGATTAAAAATAAAAATCAGTTGGTCATGGTGGCACCTGCTTGTAGTCCAAGCTACCAGGGTGGCTAAGGTGAGAGGATCACTTAAGCCCAGGAGATTGAGGCTGCATTGTGCTGTCATCATGTCACTGCACTCCAGCCTGGGTGACACAGCAGCCCTTATCCAAAAAAAAAAAAAAAAAAATTGAAAAAGGGTAATAAACAATGCTTTAATTTGATAACAGTGACATTATTAAAGAGGGAATGGGGAACAGAAAAAGGCTGAATCTTTGTCCCGGTGCTTCTTTTCCAGGGCCAATGTCATATCAGGAAGGTATTGTGCGAAAGGTCAGAAGAAATGTTGGGATAAACTACCCTATCTTATTCCAAATGATGAAATTCTCTTGCTAACTGTTCTGTTTCCTCCTCTTCCATTGTCACTGGAATGCTACCATTCACTCTCACCTGGACCACTGCAATAGCCTCCTTTCTGTCTCTTAACTTCCAAATGTATCTTTCTCTAATTTGTTATTCTCCTTCAATCACCATTTTTTGTGCAAGATATAAATTGATCTGCTTAAATCTGTCAGTACTTTCCAATTGCCTGTATATTATTTCTTTAGCCATAGAAAGGACATAGGATGCAAAGTCTGGCCCTCACGTCTCTGTAATGCTCTCTATAACTCATTCTATCCCATTCTTTCTTGGTTCTCCATGTGCCATTTTAGGGGGTAGGGGAGTTCTGAATAAGAACCCCCAAAAAAAGAGGAAAGGAGGAGGGGTAGGAGAAAAAGGAGGAAGAAGGGGAAAAGAAAAAGAGGAAAGAAGAAGAGGAGGAGGAGATGAAAGAGGAAGAGAGAGAAAAGGGGAAGGGGAGGAGAGGGAGAGAAAAGGGAAGAAAGGAAAGAAATGGGAGGGTGTGGGGAATGGAGGGAGGGGGAGGAGGAGGAGAGGAAGAGGAAGGAGAGGAGGAAGAGTGAAAGAGAATTTAAATAGGAGAGAATGGGGTAGTGTTGAGGAGTATTTGAGAAAAGATCTGTTTCTTGTTTGCTTCCCAAATGGTAAGTTGGCTGAGTACTAAGATCATATCTATTTTTCTCATCATCAAATACTTAGAGCCTAGCATGGTACCTGACACATAATAGACACTCAGTAAATATATACTCATGAATGCATTTGTTCTAAATTTGCAAAATCTAGTGAAATGGCTTATTCCTTTGTAATTACTTTTCAGCACTTTTGTCTATTGAACAGCAACATAATGTCATTTATAGAAATCACAAAAGATACAAAGGAAGAAGTATAAGGTAGTGAAAATCAATAATATTGACAACTTCCAAAGAATAATTATGACTAACATTTGCTATATATCTTTTGGAAATTGCACTAGTCAAACTTTGTTTTCTGCCTTTCTTATCCTATTTTTTAAGTCATACTATATGCAATGATAGGTTGTTCCAATTTCTTCCAATAGTATAACATAGATATTTTCAATATGGCATACATTTATTTAAAAAAAAAAACTTTCATTTGATAAATAATATCTCTGGATCACTTATTTTAGCTTCAAATAATTTGAAAAAAAAATGACTTTTTATCTTAGTGCCTCCTATACTTACTCTGCCCCCATATCCATCCCCACTGCCAATGACATGATGTTTGACAATGGACAGTTGAAAGGAAATTCTCTAATTTCTTCATGCACCTGTTTACACTGGTTGGAAGTGCCATGGTTAATCTGAACAACCCCATTTTGTGGAATCAGCCAGATCCCTTGAATATGTCCAAAACTTTTCTACCTGATATGGAAGAGCCTCTCTGCACCCCATCAGACTCTTTTAACAAGCAGAGCTCTACTGCCAGGAAAAAAATGAGCAATAGATGAAGCCAGCTTTTCTCTTTTTGTCCCTATCTTCTTACCTCAAAGTAAGGAGTTTCCTAGATCTGCTATATGGACAGGAAATAATAACATACTTGACTGCCTCTACCCTCAGGTCATTGGTCCCGGAGCCTCAAGAAAGAAAACACTGAACAAAAAGCAGTCTTATTTAAGACCTTATATTTTAAGCGCAGAAGTATGCTGGTTACATTTATTTTCTATTTTAAAAATGGAAATTTTTGAAAAGATTTACATAATGGTAAGAAAGATTGTTTATAACATCATCAAGTTAAAAGCAAGAAATAAAATTCTATTTTCAGCAGCATATTATATTTAAGTGCACAGTACATGGAGGCAGTTTGCCTGAGTTTGTATCCTAAATCTGCAACTTACTAGCCTTGTAATCTTGGGCAAATTACTTAAACTCTTTCTGCCTCAGTTTCTTTCTTTATTCTTAATTGAGGTGAAATTCATATAACACAATTAACCATTTTTCACTGTACAATTCAGTGACACTTAGTGCATACACAGTGCTTTGCAACCATCACCTCTCTCTAGTTTCAAAACTATTTTCATTACCCCAAAAAAGCACTGTATCACATTGAGTTATTCCATACTACCTTCTCCCCTTCATTTCCTAGCAATTAATTTATTTTCTGTCCCTTTTTATACATTCTAGATATTTCATATAAAAGGAATCATATAATGCATAAGCTTTTCACCTGGCTTCTTCACCTAACATAATGTTTTCAAGTTTGATCCACATTGCAGAATTAAAAAAAGCAGTATGTACTCCATTATTTTCCATGGCAGAATAATATTCCATTGTACAGCTATACCAAATTTTGCTTATCTATTTATCCATTAATGAACATTGAAGTTAATTTGTTTAATAGTCCTTATTTTATAAGGTTCTTATGAAGATCTAACTAATTAATATTTGGACAGTACATAAAATATTGCTTGTTTCTATGTTTCTTAAAATGGATATAGTTCTATACTTGTAACTGTATATGTTATTCATATTTGTATATTTATGGAAATCACTAGTCAAAAATATGCCAGATAGATAACAATTACTTTCCTAACTGTTGATATTGTGAATGGCTTTTATATTTTCTGAGGGTTTTATACTTTTTGAAATTTTAAATAAATGTATCCCTTTTACGTAAAATACATAAAAATTAAAATTACTTTGTGAGACACACTTAGTCATTATTCATTATAATTTCAGCATCATGTATATCTATTTAGAATTTGTCTAACAAACAAATAGTTTCATGAGTACATGTGCACATGGAATTTAATGTTCTTTTTAAACTATATTTTTCTATTTTCCAGTGGCAATTGTCCTATGTAAAATTTGCCCTAGATATTGTCTGCAGCTATCTTTTCCTGTGTGTTATTGCAGTTCTAAAGCTCATGATTTGAGAAACCTCTTGTCCAGGACCCTCAGCCTCCTCTATCTTATCTAGCACCCATGAGGGTATACTGTTGGTGCTCCAGAGAGAGCGTCATCAGGTTGAAAGCTGCATCACAGAGCCACACTGCAGTGGCTGGTATGAGTCACTTTTTCCTAAAGGGACCATTACACTGACCCTAAACAGGCTTGTATCGGTATTGGTATCCCTTCTACTAAGTGTTGAAAACTGCAAGTGAGGCCCATCAGCTGCCAGTAGGAGTGAGAAAGAGGAGAACAGCAGTGGTTATAGACTCATCCATTATAAGTGTAACCCATGACAGCATGTAACCTACTCATCCTAAGTCCATGTTGCAGAAACCCAATGTAAAGCTTCTGGTGTCTTCTTTAGACAATAGCCTAGTAATTGTACTATACCTTAGTCTCTTGTAGAATGAAACTTAGGATATAGAAAACAAATACCCTACTTTTCCTTTTGTGATTGAAACCAGTTATATAATGTCAGAAAACTACATAATACCTTTAATATGCATATATGAAATTTACAGAATAGTCTCTCTACTCCTTGACTGTGTATCCCGAAAATAAATAAATGCCACTTAATTATAAGATCTGGCTTTTTGTGGTACCCATATTCAGATGCTCTATTCTCCACTGTACTGAACAGAATAGGCCAAAGTGATACTCTGTGATGCATGTAAAAACAAGTTAGGTGCATCACTTTTTTTTTCTGATTTTCTACAGCATTTTTTGAAACACTATGTCAAAAATAATTTCTATCATTATCACTTGAGACTATATAAAAATTTCTGTATGCTGTCCTTTGCAATTCATTTCTATCAATAAATATATTTCTACTGGAGCTTAAAAAGTATGGCTGTTGCTTTCTTTCTTGTGACTATGAATAAAGGGTGGAGATTAAACCAGAAACAACTGGAACATTTTCATAAAACTGAAGAGTTATGTCAATAATAATATCCCTAAAAACTAACCAGACTTCTTGAAAACAATATGAAGTAAAAAGAGAGAGCCACTTTCAGAGAAACCAAGTATCTTCTTACTCTTTTTCATTTTAATTAAAATGAATGAAAAAAATTGAGATAGGAGAAATCATACCTCACTTTCTACATAGTCCTTCAGGCAAGTTTACTAAATGACACTGGGCAAAATTGAATAAAGGATCTTATAAATTACACTCCTGGAATTCATGACATGATCTCATATCTCACCAGTGCAATGTTGCATAAGGCTGCAGGAAATCGCCCAGTTCTGTGGTGCCATTGTATACTATTATTAGCAACAATGTAACAATTCAAAGTACATCACATTAAAAAGGTTCAATGACTTTACCATATCAAAAGGCCCCTTGAGGCTGGGTGTGACGGCTCACGCCTGTAATCCCAGCACTTTGGGAGGCCGAGTTGGGTGGATCACCTGAGGTCAGGAGCTGGAGACCAACCTGGCCAACATGGTGAAACCCCGTCTCTACTGAAAAAAAACAAAAATTAGCCAGGCGTGGTGGCAGGTGCCTGTAATCCCATCTACTCTGGAGGCTGAGGCAGGAGAATCACTTGAACCTGGGAGACAGAGGGTGCAGTGAGCCGAGATCACACCATTGCACACCAGCCTGGGTGACAGAGTGACACTATGTCTCCATCCAAAAAAAAAAAAAAAACCCTGAAATATCATGTTATATCATGTATCATGTAATGTTAGATTTTTTTTTTTAATTTTCATTTCAGTATGAATTTAACGAATAATCACCAAAATCCAAATATGCCTAACTCTATATGAAGTAAACATAAGTTAGTATTTTGGTAAAAGCAAATGTAAGTAAACGATTAAGATAGCATATATGTCAAAGATTTGTGGAAAAAAATTGTTCTGTTCTTTCATAGAGAGGGATAAATGGAGGTAAAGCTACTCACCTAGTGTGTATCTGCCAAAGGTCAACTCAAAGAACCCATGGAGCACACATGTTCTTTCCCATGACCCCAGTTCTCATTCTCCACATTGAAGCCAGAATGAATTTTCTAAGCATGATTAAGCTTCTGTTATTCCCTGGCTTACAGATGGCTTTCAATCATAAATAAATTCAAATTCTTTTTCTTGCCCATAAGGATCAATATCTCTGTCCCCTGCCTGCCACTCTGAATTCATCTTGCACTGCCTTCTGCACTAGTCACTGTGCTCTGGCCAGCTAGGCTTTCTGATCTGGACATGATTAGCTCATGTACGCCTAAGGGCCACCCAGTTACTCTCCTATCACTTTGCCTTATTTTCTTCCCAGAATTTATTAACAGAAAACTCATTATCTTCCCATATTGGCCTCCCAGCTAAATTTCAAGAGTAAGACTTTTGCCTATCTTACCTAATTCTTGCTACATAGTAGATTCTCAAATAATATTTGTGCTCTGGATAACCATATATAATGACCAATGACTTTGTATCCAATTTTTCAGAAAATTCCTCCAATACGTATTTATCCAAGTATGGAATTGAACAGCAATTGTAAGAAGAAAAGAACTGGGCTGGGCGCGGTGGCCCAAGCCTGTAATCCCAGCACTTTGGGAGGCCGAGACAGGAGGATCATGAGGTCAGGAGATCGAGACCATCCTGGCTAACATGGTGAAACCCCGTCTCTGCTAAAAAATACAAAAGAACTAGCTGGGCGAGGTGGCGGGCGCCTGTAGTCCTAGCTACTCCGGAGGCTGAGGCAGGAGAACGGCTTAAACCTGGGAGGCGGAGCTTGCAGTGAGCTGAGATCCAGCCATTGCACTCCAGCCTGGGCGACAGAGCAAGACTCTGTCTCAAAAAAAATAAAAAATAAAAAATAATTAAAAATTAAAAAAAAAATGGATCAGGATCTTTTCTGATTACTTTTAAGATATAGTCTTAGTGAAAGTGAACACCCTTAATAGAAAAAAAAATGCAGATAAAGCCAAGAAGGAAGCAAGGCCAAGACAACAGCAGAAACATGGCAGAAAACAAATAGCCCTCTCCCACTAATCGTACTTTAGGATCCTGTGGACACATTGGTGAGAAGTGGAAATGTTTCCATAAGCCAAATTTTTTTGTATATTGAAATTACAAAACATTCTATTCTTTAAAATGAATTCTAAGGACTAACACAATGACACTTCAGAAAGAATATCAAGATCTTAGCAACTCAAAACACACACAGGTTATACTGTATGAATGAGAAAAGATCAGCCAATAGTTGTGTTTAGTCACATAACTATTTAGTATGCAACTATAATGTTTCTTTTTAAAACTATACTACTAATCTTAAAATTATTTTACTTTTAAGCATACAACCACATGTGTGCACACACAGGCGATATAAATTATGACCTTGAACAAATTAACTTGTTTGTATCTCAGTTTTCTCATCAGCAAAATATAGAAAATAGTACTCACCTCATAAAGTTGTTAAAAGTATTAAATAACTTCATACATGTAGAGCACCTAGAGGAGATCATGACACAAGTAAAGAATATAAATTAACTAACTATTTAAAAATAGATTTTGGAAACACATGAAATATGCATATTCTCATTAGACTGTAGTTATTGTATCATGTATACCAGTAGTAAACATTCAGTAACTGCTTAATGCCTAACCAATCATAAGTATTTACATTAATCTGGAAAAGGGATCACAAACACTTAAGAGAAAATGATTTAAAGAACAAATATAGAGAGGTTAATCTAGTACTAATAAAATCAATCCACTCATAAGATTAAGTTAATTCAATCCTAAGGGAAAAACACACTAATAGCATTAGTAAAATGCTTAGCAGTTAACAAGCATTTTCACACACATTATCTCATTTAAGCTCCATAATTATACTTACTTATGATGACTAAAATTTAAAGTGTTTATGGGATTTACTTGTGATCACATTTCTAATAAATACTGATGCCATTCCAAATCCTGGACAGGTGTTGCTTTCATAACATTTTATATTTCCTTCAAATTCACTAAAGAAAAAGCACACAAACTATGATAGTTTCATTTCATATTATTCTTTCAATAAATATGTATTCAATACCTACTATGTGCCAAGCATTATTCTAAGTATAGGAGATAGAGTGGTTTTAAAAAAGTCAAAATATCTTGCCTTTAATAGAGTTTATTCTCTACATTCTAGTGCAGAAAATAGACACTCCAAAAGATAAGTAAAATAATGAAATTTTAGATGGTGCTAAATGCCATATAGAGTCAAAAAATCAGAAAAGGGAGTTAAGGTGTGCCTGAGAAATGAGGGTGTTATGACTTAAAAAAAAAAAAAAAAGTCAGTATGGTGTTTAGGAAGTCCTCACTAACAAGGTGATATTTGATAAAATACTTTAAACTAGCTTTGTAGGCCTTGTAGATATTTTGAGGAAGCTCATGTCAGTCAAAGAGAAAACCCACATAGAAGAGTGTCTGACATTTTTAAGGACATCAATGGACTACAGCCAAATGAGTGAGGAGTGAAGCAAGAGAAAAAGTCAAAAAGGTTATGGGAAGCCAGATCAGTTATGACCTTCTTGGTCATTATAAAACCTTTGGTTATTTTCCAAGTGAGATGGGAATGGAGAATTCCAGGAAGAGGAGTGTCATGACTTGAATATGTCTCAAAAGAATGACAACATGATGACTCCTGCTGGCGAGTTGACTGGAGTGAAGGGAAGCAGGGAGGTGACAAGGACAAAAGATCAATATTAGAAGACTACTGCTGTAACCAAGGGGAAAGATGAGGATGGCTTGATGCAAGGAATTAGCAATGAAGGTGGTAGGAATAGGTGGATTCTGAATATATTTAAAAGGTAAACTCATTAAAATTGGATGGCAAATGAGATACGAGGTATAAAAGAAAGAGAAAAGCCAAGGATGATTTAAGTCTGATCCCCTAAAAGAATGGAGTTCCCATTAACTAAGATGGGACAGTCTACTGAGAAGTCAGGCTTGGGCAGGGATATGCTTTATTTCAGACATGTAAAGTTTGAAATTCAAATTAGATAGTTAAGTGGAGGCGTTGAGTAGGCAATTGGATATCTACATCTACAGTTCAGAAAAAGGTTCAAACTAAAATTATAAATGTAAAATATATATGTATATATATGCCAAAAATATACATATACACATGCATGCTCATGCCCACACACACACACACACACACATATATTTAAGACTGAGCCTGGAAGAGAGAACAGCAAAGGGGTAAGAATACAGAAGGGAGGCTAGGAGCAGTGGCTCACACCTGTAATCCAAGCACTTTGGAAGGCCGAGGCAGGTGGATCACCTGAGGTCAGGAGTTTGAGACTAGCCTGGCTAACATAGTGAAACCCTGTCTCTACTAAAAATACAAAAATTAGCCAGGCATGGTGGTGGGTGCCTATAATCCCACATACTCAGGAGGCCAAGACAGGATAATCACTTGAACCCAGGGAGTGGAGGTTGCAGTGAGCCACTTCATTCCAATTCAGCCTAGGTGAAAGAGCAAAACTCCATTTCAAATAAAAAAATAGAGAAAGGAACCATGGTCAAAGACCAAGCCTGGGACTTTTCATATTAAAATGTGGGAGGGAGAAGGAATCAATAATTTGTTCCACATGGCCATTGATGTCAGCAAAACTTATTTAGAGGAGAGTGAGCAATCTTTAAGTGAAATGCATGCAATGAGATATATACATAATGGTTCACTAAAGAAAACTAGAGAAATGTTAGTCAACCCCAAGTCCTATATTTTCACCATTTATCTAGGGTTCATAGGCAAAATGGCAAAATAATACAATTTATAATGCGCAAAAAATTATGAAAAAAATGAAAATGTGATATTATAACAGAAACCTTATGACTAAATAACTTATTTTTTTCTTCACATTACACCCAATGCAAGGTAAGTGGGAGCGGTGAGCAATTTCAGTCAATGTGGCACCAGGAGATAACACTGAGAACACATGAAAATGGTAAAAAGGGCTCGGTTTTTTCCTCTGTCCTTATAGATCTTACCATGGTCATTTTAGCTTGGAAAGAACCAGTCTTATAAATTTCCTTCACCCAAAAAGTGATGCATAAATTGCTCCAACTATGATTCTATGTAGCCTTAAATGTATTTTGCTAATTTTGGAAGATATTCAGAAGTAGGATATCAAGCAACCAGCCTAATTATTTTTTGAAGATTATCATCGCTACTGCAACACATACATTTGCTATTTGCCAAAGTCACCACCCAAGCTCCCTTAGAACATTATTTTTATTTATCAAATAATCTGTTTATAATTAAAACATAATTCTGAAGTGATTAAGAGATTTGTGTTTTTTTTCCTAACTTAAAAAGGATAAAGGGTTGAATGGTGGTGGTAATGGTAATATTCATAAAAGTTATAAGGTAGTTGTTCCAACTGAGAAAGGGTTAGAAAATTTGAGAAAGAAGAGCTCTGCCAGAAGGGCCGATGTGAAGGTTTCATGTAAGGAAGTAAGAAATATCCCTTTGAACGTAAGTTTTGTTCAAACCACAATGTTGTTGTTTTTTTTTTTCTTCTATCCTGCTTTCTATTTAATCATTCAAGATTAATAAAAACAGAAAAAGAACAGATGCAACCCCAGAAATACAGACTGAACACTTTCCAGTGATTCATTTTGTAAGCAAATTCACCAATATAATTTTCTCTGTTATTTATATCAATGCAGATCAATTTATACTTAAAACATACTGCTCTTGCCACTTACAAACTGACAGAAAGAAACCAAAAGATACAGATGATCTCTCCATATGACTGCCAGTCAAGCATTCAAGAATGGGCCCTAAATGCTGCCTTGGATATCACTTTTTACAGCATGACAATATGTATGTCCCACTTCAAGTTCAAATTGTTATAAAATATTTATCACCATAAAAATAAAATTGAAATTTATAAAGATAACTGAGAATCAAATCGTACTCTAAAAGAATTTCCTGGGGTCTCAAGTTATCCCTTTATTTAACATTCTCACGAATATATTGTTGTCTAAAAGCAACATCACAGGATGTCTGTCATTTTTGCTTTGTTCCACAAAGTAAAAAATTCTTGAGGATACAAAAAAAAATTAAGTTTCCAAAAATTTATCAACACCAAAAAGTGAAGTCTTATTTTAGTACAAATAAGGGGAAAATATACATTTTTTTTCTCTAAATCAGCACATATTTACTTTATACCCGGGGGAAGAATGCCATTCATTTCTCATAAGTTATACAAGGAGTCAATGGCAGGTGTTAAGCACAAGATAGAAACGAAAAATCTTCAAAGCAATAACAGACACAAGAAACACATCCCAAAGGGAAATAGGAGAACCACAGAAAAGAAATCAAGTGAAGTGAATACAACTTCACAACTAATGCAAATCCCTCAGGAATTCTCCTAATACGAACCGTTAAAGCCATGTGTTTAACATTTGATAAATCTAAGTTCTTATTTGTCAAATGGGGAAGCTTCAGGCACAGCAAGCATTAACCTGATCCATGAAAGGCATTAAATTGTCTGTCTTTGCATTTCATTGCATAATGACTTCACAAACATGCACATCCAAATCTTGCTTCTATGTTCATTCTTATAAGTCAAATAAATAGATGACTTTCTTATTTGAACATTAGGTTCAAGGAGCTCATTCTTTACAAAGATGGTTACTGAAATAAATCATGGCCATGTCTACATAATAGAAACATTGGAACAATCTCTTCCATGCTTTGCTCCACACACCCTATTTTCCTCAATCAACATGACATTCTAAAAGGGTTCAATGAGAAAATGAACTTCTCTGGTATCTTCACAGCAGATTTGTTACCAAGCATGTTTCACCCCTACTGAGAAGTTGCCAGAAATAAAAATAGAGAGATGAGTAATAGGAATGTACATGTGATGGTATGACCCAGAACTTAGAAAATGGACGTGGAGAGTATTGTTCTAGATGTTTCATTAAGTGGCCTTCAGAAAGTCACAGTCTTATTTTAGATTTCAGCTCCTCATCTATAACATGAAATTGTTGACTAAACAGTCTTTAAGGCCCTGCCATCTGTAACACTGTATTTCCAAATTATCCCAAGCTGCAATTAAACAGAAAGAGAATGAGCTAAGATTGTAAATTCTAGGGCATCGGGCTGTCCATCCCCCGTCCCTGTCCAGGTACAGGCGCTTGTTGCATACCAGGAGGGACGGTGGTAAATTCTTAACAAAATATTTACTCATTCAATGCTCATAACAACTCTATAAGAAAGATTTTGTCATTCCTTTCCTCTAGTTTACAGATGAGGAAAAAGAAAAATTAAATACCCTGCCACAAACTCTATATTGAATTCAGTATAATAATCCATAACAACTCCATTCTCTACTGTCTTCCAATCAGACAGATAAAGAAACAATTCTGCCAAGGAAGAGAAAGCTCAACCAAGCCCTCTGAAATAGCTCAAATAGTAAATAAAGTGATTAAGAGTCTTATTTGGAAGTCAGGAAAGCAAAATTGATTTTACAAAATAGGGACAAACTGACACGGATTAAGACTCCCATTTCCAATTAATTTCTTAGCTGCAGAGATTTTGGTTGAAATCCTGGAGATTGACTAGAACGGTGCCCCAGTAACCCCATGACAAGTGAAGAAGCAATTGAAGTGTGATAATAAGGACACCTTAATAGGATCCATGCATTAGAATTTTGGACTAAAACAGAAGAAGGAATTAACATTTACTCAGCCAGATCCATGTCTCTAAATCCAAGCCCTTTGTCTTATAACAGTTAGACTTTTTCTTCTTCTGTCACTGTAATTCCCTCCATCAGCTTGCAAAATATCTCAATTCAAAATTCTGTAATATCAGGAATAAAAACTATCCACAGCATGAGTACTCAGAGCAATACTTTGCCACAGTATTTTTCCAGAATGGTCTCAAATTCTAAGACTGTCCTAGTTGAGGCTGCTTCTCTTGCCAGAAACATTTTCAACCCAGATTTGCCTGGGAGTTTATTTTTATGTTTAAGGATACAGTGGAGATAACTAGAATATTATTTCAAAGAACTTTCTATTTTTAAAATGATTATTTAAATAGAGTTAATTATGATACAATTTTAGATCTCACAAACCACATGGAGGAGGTCAGGGACAGAAGCACACTTGAGAAATGATTGAAAAAAAATATCACTTTATTCAGGGAACAAGCTATGTAAACCTTCCCTTCATGAAACAGTCTGAGATTATAATCTAAAATTCAAAGAATCATGACAGTGCTTTTTGGAGGCTTTTAAAGTTAGTATCCCTTTCCTTTAAAATACTTCAGTGGGCTCTCCAAAGTAGTAAGACAAGATGCTTTTACAGTGATTTATATGGTATTTTCCATCTTAACAGCTGGACTCTTTATGTTTGTAGTACTGCCATGTGGCATGCTGTTCAAAGCAATGGAGTTTTAGAAGTCCTGAAAACAGGATGTTCACTTAAGGACTATACAGAACATGTTACAAATTTAAAATATGAAAAGGAAAGGAATTTAGTTGCAAAGAGCCTGAAACCTGAATCCACAAGCTTTTCCAACGCTTTTAAATGCAGTCAAAAGGGGATGAGAAATGTTCGTTCTTCCAACTGTCAGCAAACATATGTACGCAGCTTAACTGGCCTCATACTCCCTTAGGGGTTTTTTCCTTGTTTTAGCTTCATTTTCCAACAGGTTTTAAGAATCGATACTATTTTTAAGCAGCTCTTATCTCTTGCAACAAATCTTTTGTTTTCTTTGGAAAAAAGATGTAAATATTTTAGATTAGTGCTTATAATCTTCAAGGTATTCAGAACTCCTAGTTTATATATGAATAAATACATATATATTCTAATATGTACACAAAACTTTAATATACACTGAACAAAACATAAGGGCAAAGTATATTTTGATTATAAAGAATGATGATTTTGTTAGAAAAAAGTTTAAAAAACTTAACACTATAAACTACACAAATAAAAAGTTATTAATAATACTACATATTAGAGAATAATTTCTTGTCTTCGTCACTTAACCAAAAAATAACTTCTGGAAATAAAACAGAAAGAAATATTAGTCTCAAATATGTATACTTCTTAATCTTGAAACTATGTACAAAACAAGTTATGTGAGTACAAATTTCAAATACTTTCCACTTTTGGATCTAAAAATCCCAGATGATCAAAAATATTAGTATTAATGTTCATATAATTTTTTGCTTTAATCATTTTTATTCATTTTTATCACCATTTGAATCCAAATGTTTTATGGATTATATGCTAGAAATAATTAAAGATGTGACATAAATAACCCATGCAAAATTTCCCAAAATTTATCTACGTTCCTTAAAAGATTCAACAGCATATAAAGGAGACATAATATGGTCAAAGAAGATATTTCAAACTACATCTTTTTAGAAAATGGTAGACACATGCCAAACTTGATCTGAGACTGCTTACTATATCAACTTCAACTTTCTTCAAAATTGGTAACTGAACTTCAATACAAGATAAAATATAAAAAGAGAATTGGAAAAAAAATACTTAAACACAAAACTTATTTGTATCTGGAGTTTGCACATGTTAAAAGGAAAATCAAAATATAAAGATCGATGACTCATAGATATACACAGATAACATGCCACATCTAACAAAATGTCTACACTAAACTTTTTCATCCCTTTTGCTTATGTGTTCTCCAACAACATGACAGTTCTGGAAGCAGACTATGCTCTCATACTTGTTCCTGGGTCCAGCTTTTATCTTCTCTGCAATCACTCTGTAGATCCAATAAATCAAAATATAAAACAAAAATATTTTACATAATGCTTAAATATATTAAGAGGAAGTGATTATGGAGGTGACAGGAAAGGAAAGAGGGGTTCCTGTCACAGTATCCATAACCTCTGGCACAGTCTCAAGTTTCAAGTTTACTACAACTCGTGTATTCTTTCATTCTTTCACTCAACAAATAATTATTGAACATCTCTTATGTGCCCCATGCTGTCCTAAGCACTACAGACAGAACAGCGGGTTCTATAGATAATGTCTCTATTCTTCTTACCTTATGTTATAGTGTGAGGAAGACAGAAAATAATAACATAATAATTAGCAACAGATAAGATTATTTCAGACAGTTGTAAGAGCTGTGAAAACATTAAATAGAGAAATGTGATGAAGAATGATTGAAGGGATGCAAGTTAGGTGGACAGGAAAGATGTCTGTGGAAAGGTTATATTTGAGCTGAAACATAGTGAGAAGGTAGTCATGCCCATATTTTGGTGAGACATTTTATGTAGCACGAGGAACAAATATAAAAGCCTTCATGCAACATGAACATATGCTTAAAAAGCAGAAACAAGAAACATAAAGAAGGTTAGTGGAGCATAGTAAGCAAGGCAAAAGGAATGAGGTTACTAGATCAAGTCAGATAGACAGGCATACGGGGCTGCTGCTTATGGTTGGGTCTTCTATAGGCATGGCTCTTCCTGAAGTTTTGAAGGGCACCACTAAGTAATACGCAGTGGAGTGGATTCATTAAGGTTCTCTTTTTGAAGAGAAAGCAGGAAATTCAGTACCACAGATGTGTGCAAGCTTCCTGAGGTCTTACACCAACCAGAACTTCAGGGAGCCTCCCAAAATTCCATGAGGACCTATTCATACTACTTACCACTGAATAAACTCATCATCCCAGGATATTTTTACAACTGATGACTCAAGAGTTCCTGTGCTTCATTTGGGGAGTAGGTATTTTTCATAGGCTAGGAGCCTGTATGCCTGGCATCTGGCCTCCTGGGTGTTACTGAGTACTATCAACTGATCATGTGCTACAACATACCAGAGGATAGACTGGTATCCTCCTTTTAATCTAAGGGAATGTCAATGTCTTCTACATTTTCATCTTTCCCAGTGAACTAATAGTGAAGGTGCCATTTTCTTAGATATGTTTACTCTGTTTTCTAATCATTAACCTCAGAAATCAAACAATTAAAAGAGGAAATTTCTGATATAGCTCTGAATGATACATCAATATAAATAATATAAATGGAAGATAATGTAAATTCAAATCTATCATGGAAATTTCACATCTCAATACATATTCCTAAGCCTTAAAATAGTCTCAGAATACGCTAATATAGGTTATACAAAAATACTTAAATATAAAATATTTTCTATATATGGTAAGCTAATAAAGCTTTTTAAAACAATTACACCTAAGTGTTAATTACTACAATTTTTAAATGTTTTTCCAATTACAGAAGACATGCAATAATCATGCAGAAAATTTAGAAAGTATAAAAGAAATAAGAAAATAGGAATTAAGGTGAATTCTAACAGAGATAAGCAGTCTTAATATTTTATAACTTATCATTGATTTTTTGCACATCTACATATTATAGGTGGAGACCACATAGTTTCAGCCTACACTCTGCTTTTATTCTACAACTGTTTTACATAAAGCATCTCCAACCAATTTAAAATTCTCCAAACCCTCAATCCTAATATTTATAAAATATTTCATTTATAATTATACCATAAATTTTATAAATCTCTCCTTTCACTAAGCAGAAACTTTATTCCCAATTTTTTCCTGTTGTAAAAATAATGCATGAAAATTATTGAATTAAAATCATTTTGCATTATTTCACAAGAATTCCTAAAAGTAGTAGTAGACATCTACTTTTTTTCTTTTTAACATGTATTGCTAAATAACTCTACACTCTACAAATAAATTAACACTCTACAAAGTGTTAATTTATCCAAGTATCTGCACAATATGAGAATAGCCATAACATTACTTCAGAAAGAATACTATGAAATTTTAACTGTCTGAGATTGACATTATGGTAAGTGTTATCATGTTGTCTAACTTGGACTTCCTTACTCACTACAGAGGCTGAAACCATTTTTGTATATTTCTAGACTGTAAGGTGCACCATTTTGCTTTCTCATTATCTTCCAGGCTGCAACACATATGTGATTGCTGGATGGACTGAGAAATGTCCTTGAAGATAGCGCCCTCAAGTGAGAACAGTACAGATAAAATCTGAAACAAAACTGGACATTGATAATACTCAGGATCCACCATACCAACCTTGGAATTCTTTTCTCCATACACACTTATGGTCAAAAAAAATAATCAGATAGGAGAATTATCTTGGCTCCTCTTCAGGACCCCTTGTAAAGGGGGTGGCTCATTTATTTGGTTATCATGCACTCAAACCACTTATGGGAGAGGGAGCCCACAGGTGAGCCACAGCGTGTGCTTTTGAGCTCCGGCCCCATGGCAGTGTCAAGGGATGTTATAATGCTCTTTTAGCTTTGCCACCCGTGGATGGCTAAGTGTTAACCACTGGAGAGTCAGGGTGACAGCCATTTACACCTTGCCCTCTTGGTACCCGGGTCCTTGTCTGGCATCCAGGAAGAAACAAGTCACATGGACTTTGAAGGATGGTGAATATGGGAATTTTATTGAGTGATGGAGGTGGCTCTCAGCAGGATGGATGGGGAACTGGAAAGGGCATGGAGTGGGAAGATGATCATCCCCTGGAGTTCAGCCATCCCATGGCCAATCTCCTCTCCAACTCTCCCCAGCCAAATCCCCCTCAATGTTCAAATGCTCCTTCTCTGCTGTGCAGCTCTGTTCTGCCAGTGGAGCTTGGGGTTTATATGGGCACAAGATAGGGGTGTGGCAGGCCAGAGTGGTCTTGGAAAAGGCAACAGTTGGATGTGAAAATAGAAATGCCTGTTCCCATTTAGGGCCTTTGCTGGGAAACTGCCCTTTTCTACCCAGTATTTCCTTGCCTCCCATCTCTATAAATAAACTTCTACCTTGTTTAACTTATTCTTCTCTTTATTGTTGGTCTCAGCTATTCAAAGCTGAACACAATTTCTAATTTATACAACTTGAAAGGTTGAGCATGATGTATCTATTTTTAATTTTCTATTTTTGATGTATCCATTTTTTAAATGATACAAAACAGTATCATTTACAATATGATTTGGGTTGTTGTTTTAAGAGAGAGAGAAATTTACACCAAGATGTTGACAATAGGGTGGTTCAATTATGAGTGATTTATTTAATCCTTGTTTTAATTTTTACCGTTCACTTGTTCTTATTTTTTCTATCACATGATTTAACTTAGGAAAACCTGTTATATTCACAATGTTCAATATTTCTATCCAGGAACATAGCGCAGTTCTTCATGTGCTATCCTTCTCTGATAGCTACCCATACACATGAGTAGCTTGCTTCACATGCTCTACCATTTAAATCATCAGGATTTTTCTTTACTATTTTATATTATTTATATTAATGAGAAAATAGTCTTTTTAACTATCATTACTTCTATTTTTGTTGTAAAGAAAAGCTGTGAGTTTTTATATATTTATTTTACATCTTTCAATTTTGCAGAATTCAATGAGTTACAAACTTCTATAAGTTAAAATGTTTTCAACAGATGTAAGCAAACTATATAAAAATTACTATTTTTGCCCTCTTCAGTCAATCATTATTCTCTTATTTTTGTTTTAAATAATAAATGTTGGCTGGAATTTTTATTAAAAAGTTAGAAAATATTACTCATGTAATATCACATTTTTAATCATTTCAGTGGCAATAACTCCACTGTTTCCCAGTTAAATATCATGTTGGCTCTGTTAAAAGAGATAGTCTTTATTATACTAAACAATATAGCCCTATTTGTCTACATTTAAAGGATATAGCTCTTAAAATAGTAGTTAATATTTATTTCATACTTTAAGGCACTGTTAACATATTAACTAAATTAATATATTTAATTCCCACAACAAAGTTCTGAGGCACATGCAATTAGTATTTGCATTTTACAAATGAAGAACTTGGAGCACAGATAGGTTGTCTACTGATATTCTATGATTGTATTAAAATTCCTTTTGAAGAGGCTTCTATTAAAATTCTCATATGGATAGTTTTGTTTATAATGATGATGCAATGATCACAAGAGAAAACTAAAAATTTGTTACATTTGGGGGATCAATCCTACTTGGTTTGGGTGAGTAATTCTGCCAGTGTTTCCTAGTATTACATTCCATTTATAATTTTGTATCTACATTAATATGAAAAAGTGTTCTTTAATTTTTTGTGCGTGATGTCTTCTTCTTTATGGTTTTGGTATCAAGGTTATGCTAGTTTCATAACATGAATTGGATAGCTTTCTATCTTTTTTCTATCTTCTGATACAGATAATATTTTCTTAATACTCTACAAATGCAGTTTTGATCTCTTTGATCCAAGTTATTTAGAAAAGTGATTTTAAATTTCATAGTGGATTTAAGTAGAAATCAATTAACAAAAGCTCAGATGAACAAAAAGTTATTTGCTTGGTTGTTTAAGCTTTTGCTAATAAGGTCATCTCTATCACATTATGAGGAGAAAATACTGAGTAAGTAAATACTATTTTCTACAACAATTGAAAATTGTTTAAAGTGTTTGTCCAACCATTGTACATTTGCTAAATAATCTGCTTATAGAATAGCAAGCTATATAATTTGTATATACACAGAATTATATCATGTTAAAAATCTTACACTTATTAGAGTTATATATGCTTATAAGAAATGTCAAACCTTGTTTAAGGTTATATGAGCTCTCTATGACCTGATTTTTTTATTCCACCATCTATCAAAGATTAAGAGAACATCTTTAATGTCTGTATGCAATAATTGTACCTTTGTAAAATTATCTGTTCTTTGCCTTCTTTTTCCTTTATGTATTTTGATATTATAGCATGAAAGGGTCATAAAATTCATGATTTCATCAAAATTGTAGAATGTATTTCATCAATTTAAAATTACCCTCTTTGTTATATTTACTTATTGGTTACCAACTAAGCTACTCTTTATTTAAATTTTTAATTTTCCTAATAAATTTTCAACATTCTTTAATTTCAGACAGGTGTGTAATTTGGATTTTGGTTTGTCTATTTTAAATAGCAGATAATAGCATGTTGCTTTTTAATTCAACACTTAAGGTTTTATCTTTATATAACATCATTTAGAGAGTTTACATATATTTTTAGATTATTGATATATATCTATTCTTATATCTGGCACCCTCATTCTTAATTTCTACTTTTCTAGGCTTTTTTGCTTTTTTCATTGTTTTCTATTCTATGATGTTTATACTATTTGACTTTTTCCTTTTTTGCATATTGTATTTTATATAAATAAAAATGATATTTCTTGAGTTTCTCAAAATAGAGAAATTACCTTATTTCTTCTCTGCCTCACTCATAGTCTTAATAGTCTTAATTAATAAAATATGATATTTTTGAATCAGATTTCTGTTAAAATTAATATTTCACATTATATATCTTCTTTGAAAGAATTTTGAAATTTGTATTTATTTTATAAGCATATTCTCAGCTAATTATATTTTATAATATGGGTTTAATGTCACTTTTGTTCCTTTTTTTTTTTTTTTGGAGACCGAGTCTCACTCTGTCACCTCAGCTGGAGTGCAGTGGCACGATTTCTGCTTATTGAACCTCCACCTCCCAGGTTCAAACAATTCTCCTACAGGCGCCTACCACCACACCTGGCTAATTTTTGTACTTTTAGTAGAGATGGGGTTTCACCATATTGGTCAGCTGGTCTCAAACTCGTGATCTCAAGTGATTCACCCACCTTGGCCTCCCAAAGTGCTGGGATCACAGGCGTGAGCCACCACACCTGGCCAATTCCTTTTATAACAATATTTTACTATGAACTATTTCAAACATACAGGAAAGAAGTAATTATGGCTCACATTTACTAAGCAACTACTATTGGCACTACTACTATATTGGCACTATTCCAAGTACTTTAAAATAATTAACTTATTTAATTCTTATAATAACTTTTTGAGATAGAAGATAATTTTATTTCCATTTTGTAGTTGAGGAAACTAGGACATAGAAAAGTTATGCCATTTGCAAAAAGTAATGCAGCTAAAAATGCAGAGCTCACATTCAAACCTGGGCTCTCTGTCTACTATGCCCACACTCCCCACTCTGCCATTAAGCCTTCCACTGCAGGAAAGATAGAATGACTTCTGTTCTAGAGTTTATTCTATTTGTGATTTATTCATTTAAGGTTTCTTCTTGATTTTATTTCTTACTCACCTTTTATTTCACTATTTCTACCTACTGGATAGTTTTCCTTCTTTTGCTTCTTTGAAGCTCCAAACTATACTTATTCCAAAGTTCTATACATTTTTATTTTATCTGCTTTGAATTAAAATTCCAACTGTTAGTGTTTATTTTATTGGTTCTCTACCTTAATTTAGTTTTCTTCATGGGTTTTGGGATTTATGGGTTTTTAGATAAAATAAATTGACAAGTATTTATGTTTTTGTAACTTCCCATTCATTCACTCTCTCTTCCTCTTTCTATTCTCTCTCTTCCCCTGCCTCCTCTTTGCCACCACTTCCCAACTCCTACTCCATCTAGCACATTTTGCCATCAAGACTCAGGTCTTTTCTTTTGAAGAGACTCTCACTGAGTACTTTCGGTGACCCCGCCATAAGATTACGTTATGAAAGAAATAGAAAATAGCTTGGGGAACCTTTCATTGTCCACACAAACACTCATCTGTGTCCCAGAGCTTCAAACACTAAGATTCTCAGCAAACCATAGGGAGATTCTGAAAACTAGGGAAATCTGCAAATGCTAATTATATGCCTTTTAAGATGTAATTAGCATTCCTTTTTCCCTAGATAGGACGTGATTAAGTGGATTTGCTATTATCCAACATGGAACATTCAGTCCATGGAACAAAATTTTGTTACCACTCTACTTTAGATTAAATATTTATCTATAGGCTAGGTCTTTGGTCCCAGCACAAACTTGCTGGCCTGAGTCATAGCATCTATTAAATACAGAGATTAAAGGAGATGCTTTTGTTAAGGAAGAACTGTAAAGGTATGGAGATCTGTAGATATCTTTTGAAACACCTATTCCTGACCTCTTAGTTTTGTGTCACCTCTCAGTATGTTTTCTATATGTTTTAGTTTATATCTGCATCTGTCACAACCTTATTATTCTTTTCAGTATGCTGTATCTGTTCTGTAGTTGCTCAGATTTTAAAAAGTTTGGGAATCTCTGGCCTCGCGTATTTACTAATAACACAGCTGATTAGATCCACTGTATTTCTGTTTTGAATCTACATATGTTTATTCCCTAAAATTTCACAACTAAAGCTATGGTGCAAGAAAAATGAACAATTATATAATTAGCTGGTAAATGTACTGGGAATTAGGAAAATGTTAGTGTAAAAATTAACTTGAATTTGAATCATCTAGATTGGCTGGACCGGATGTCTGAACTTCCGTGTGTAACTGCCCAAATTTATGACTCTAGCTGTATGACATGCGGTACACATTTTCATAAAGGCCAAAGACTTTTATAGAGCAGGAAAATGATTCTCTTGAAGGAAAACTAAAGGTGCTTGTTTTTTAAAATAATAAATGTTGGACCAAATGTTCACCCTTTATTATTCTCCCATAGGAGTTTTACAAGATGAGAATCTGGCATTTATTAGCAGGTCATTTGGGGGTCGGTGGCTGTGGGAACCCAGACTCTTTGTCTGCATTTTATCTTCACCATATGATTTTTGTATAAGTAGTTAAGTCTTGTAAAGTATAATATGTCATGAATATTTAATAATTACATTTTTAAAATAACACAAATTAAATCACCTGTCTGTTATACTGCTCTATTGCCAATAAATATCCATTTAATTCTTCATTAGGGATTTAAAAAATATTTGTGACTTGAACACTCATTTAGTTCTGGGTATGTGTGTGTGTGTGTGTATGTGTGTGAGTGTGGGTGTGTCTGTGTCTATATATCATTATGCTATGAATGATTTCAACTATTAAATATGATTTTATCTTTTGTTTCCTTAGTTGAATGCTTTGAATATACAAACAATTTTAGATTCCATGTAAAATTTTTAAATGGTTTTAAGACAAATAATATAATGTAGGTATAAAGCGTATTTGCTAAACAGCTAGATAATCAGATCCATCGATACTAAAATATTTCTGCTCAATTGGGAGTCTCAGCCAAGTCTACTAGGATAAATAAAGGAGAAAGATAAGCCTACTGTTACAATGTTTCATCAAAAGTATTTAGAAAACATCTACTGGAACTTTGTGCTATATAAAATCCAACCTGCGAAGGCATGATTCCTGACTTCTGATTGCTTTAACAAAAAATTCACAATGAAGTTATGAAGAAAATATTAAGGCAGTTTCAAGGAGAACACACAATGGCATCAAAATAAAAACACAAGACTTAGGGTATGAAGAGGAGCCTCTGTCTTTTGCTTTTGCTACTTATTGTGAAAACTTGGGCAAATCACTTAACCTCTCTTGGTCCCAATTTCTTCTGCTTTAAAGTGTTCTTGGGATAACGTGTATAGCATATGATTGTAAATCTGCTACCCAGCCCTTTGCTCACAAGACTCCTGCCAGACTGAATGGCTTGCTATTCCTTAAATATACCAAGCACCTGTACCTTGGGGCCTTTGGAGATGTTCTTCCTCCTTTCTGGAATGCTTGTCCCCCCAGATCTGTTTGTGGACAACTTCCTCTCTTCTTTCAAATTTTACTCAATATTCCCATAGTGGCCTGGATTGCACGCATGTTCCACAGGAATCCTGTAAAGCAGGTAGCTGCAGCTTTCATCTTTCATATGGGAGACTGCCTCTACTCCTTTCAAGACCCAAAAGATGAAGAATTCCCTTGGGCAAACAAAACATTAACAACTTTGATTACAAATATCGAGATGCTCCAAAACTCTTCAGACAATTACCACCAATATTATGTGTAAATTCAGAAATATCTAAAAAATGAGTAACAGTCCATTAAGAGTCACCAAAATAATAATGAAAACTTAAGAATATAAAAGAGCCAGATAAAATGTCTTGAAAATTACTGTCTTCCCAGAGTGTTGCTCTGGTCAGTCACCCAAGAAGAGTTTATGGTCCCCAGGAAGATGTGACTTCTAAGAGAACATTCTTGGCATTTAGGGAGTCACATGGCTTTCACATACTCAGTTCTTGTACTTTTACTCCTTCCCTAATGAATAATAGTTTGTACCATTAAAAAATTATGAAGTCAAACTAGACTTATTTAAGTTATTTATTTGAATAGATTGATGACTTTGTGAGTCTATGTAGGTCAATATTTCAATTTGTTCGGATAATGGCATAAAAACCTTATTGAACAGACATTACATATTGCACACCCTGATATTTCTACATTATTCCTATTCTTTAAACAACCTAAATGATTATCACTATCTGTACAGATGGAAAAACTGAGGTTCAAAGAGATAAAAACAGCTGTCACATGGAATTATATTTTCTGTTCTGCAATTAGTCATTTATTTGGTTCTTATTATGTGTTATCAAGTATAATTATATTTATTCTTTTTTACTAATTTTTCCCATATTTTCCATATTAAGGGGGTACACTAAAAATTATAAAGATGCCCAGAAAAAGAGAAATGAAAGACACTTCTTTGATAAGATCAACTCCAGTTCCAGAATTGTTTAAAAATTTTGCTTCCTCATTTTCCCTGACTCTATTTTTCCATTTTTTACCCTGGTTTTTTAAAACATAGTACCGACATATACTTTGGTGCCTCAAATCCTATTAGGCAAGTTTATTTCCATAAATTATTTGATTGCTAAACTATAAATTATGCAAGATATCAAATCACACTTTAATAAAGTATGATTTGATAAAACAAAGCCAAACATAAAACAAAGCAAAAAATATAAATACAAGTTTCTCATTTTTAAAAGTGTAAAATAGAACAGGATAAAAAATATTTGTATACTCTGGCATATATTATGGTATCATGATAGCACTATTTTGGGGTCAGTATGGCTTTGATTTGAATTCAAATGTCAAAACATACTCCCGTCTCTGTAAAGATGAAACAATTCCAACTTTATAAGGTTGCCGCAAGTATTCTGTGAGAACACATACAAGTTCCTAGCACAATGTCTCACACATTATATGCACTCAGTCATGGAGGTGTCTGGTTTATTCCAGTGTGACAATGATGGTACGTCCAGAGTCCTTGAACTATCATTCAGCAGCAGAGCCCCAAACAGGAATGTGCCTTTCATGTTCCATTTAGATCCATCTGTGTTAAAGTAGAACAGCCTGACTTATTTGTTGTTGTTTTGTTTATGGCCATAATCCTTTGCAACTTATTTTGAGAACAGCATCCTAATATTCTCTGAGCCAGGACTTCTCCACAATTCTCAGTCCATGCTGTTTAGGTGCGGATGTCTCACTAAACATGGGACAGCATGGAGATGACAACATGGATGTCTCACCCCATGCTGTTTAGATGAGGATGTCCCTTCTCCTTTAGGAAAAGGGACATGGCCTGGAATGGCCAATAAAAGATTGATTAAAGAATGATCATGGGACTCAAAGGATCGGTGGTTGTAATCCCAAGACTTCTGCTGGAAGTGATAGGAAAGAAACACTCTCTTTCCATTGAATTGCTGAACAAGTAGGATAAACATCTGGAGCCATTATGGGCTACCATAAAAGGATAACTTACCTAAGAATAAAACTAACTGGAGTAAAGGTGATGGAAAGAAACTGACATTTGATGGCAACTTTAAAGTTTCTGGATCCATTTGTGCGTGAAGACAAGTTATACTTCACCTTTTCAATTATGTGGGTGAATCTGTGTGGCAGATGACTTTTAAAATGAGCATCATTTTAGTCCAACTTTCTAGTAGTCATGGCTTAATGTAATCCTTCCTCTTGAATATGGGTTAATGATTTACTTTTAAAGAACAGAATAAGGCAAAAGGAATGAGATGTCAACACCATAATTAGGTTACAGAAGGCTGTGACTTCTGTCTTACTAGCATGCTCTCTCAATTGCCTTCTTGGCTTGCAACTGTGAAAAAGCAGCTGCCATGAGGGTGAGATACCTGGTGAGGAACTCAGATGACCTCTGGTCAGTACAAGGGAGGAACTAATGATACAGACAAGGAGGCAGGAGGGCAGGGTCCCTGGTGAGGGCTCCACCCTCAAGCCTGGACCCATGACCCTAAATGAGAACAGTCATTCCTGTTTTCACACCCGAATGTTACTTTTTGGCCAACCCCTCCCCATTATCCTGTGCCCATATAAACCCGAAACTCCACTGGCAGAGGAACATAGTGGCGCGGTGGAGGAGAGAAGAGAAGCAGCATCTGAATGTCGAAGAAGCAGCTAGATGGTTGGAGATTATCTTCCCACCCCATCCTCTTTCCAGCTCCCCATCCCACTGAGAACCATCTTTATAACTCAATAAAACAGCACATGGAGAGTAATTACTAAATATTAATAAAATATTAATGCAATATGGCTAGTGATCACTAAATATGAATAAAATATTTAATCCAATATGATTTACCGAGTTGCACTATCATTATCTTGCAAGAAAATTCGTATTGTCTTTAAGAAAAGAATGAGTCATGTTTAACAATTAAATTCAGTCTAGCATGCCTTACAAAATTTACATTCTGGCTGATAGGATTGCAATAGACACACAAAACGCATCACAGGACAAAGTGGAAAAATACTTTTTAAATACCTGACCCTACAAACAAATATAATTATTATAATTATAAATAATGAAATAACTTGTTATTGTGCTTTTAGGAAATCGTATTTTTTGGAAAAAACATAATGAGAAAGTAAAAAGAGTGATAATTATTACAACTATCATTAATACAAATTAATATATTAATATTAAATTATAAATATTACAGTAGTAAAAATCATAATTGATTTAATTGCTACTATGTACCATGCATTGCACCTTTTCCTGTAACTGTTTTATTGCTCATAACCACCCTGTGCAAAAGATGTCACATTTTTATAAATGAGGAAACTAAAACTCAGAGAGAATAAGTAATGTCACTTAATCAGAGTGAAGTTTCAAATCCAGACCTGCCTGAATTCAAAGACTGAGCTTTTTCTCTCATGCTATAGATGGGTTCAGATAAGACTGCCTTCGAGGTTCTATTAAACTGTTTAGCTCATAAAAACTAGAAAAGTAGAAAACTGAGTTATATTTGTTTATTCTGGCTATAAAGATAACTAATTTTAAGCAGACAGAGGCAGCTTCCATCTCAAATGAGAACCACCTTTATAACTCAATAACACCTCTGCATTCACCATCCTTCAAGACCTGATTCTTCCTGGACACTGGACAAGGACCTGGGCACCAAGATGACAGGCTGTAAAAGGCTCTCGGCCTGACTCTACACTGCTCTGGTTAACACTTAACCATCTGTGGACAGCAACTGCTAAAAGAGCATTATAATACATTTGAACAACCCTGTGGGGCCCACACAGGGCCTGCTCCCACCAGAGAGAAGTGGCCAGTGGTTCCAGCTTTCCTTTGCTCCAGTTTCCGAACTCACTTAATTTGCATGCTCCCTCCTGTGAGGAGTGGCCAGCAGCAGGCTGAGTGAAATGAGCCACTCCAGTTCCTGCTCACAAAGGAGTCAAGGAGCTCCCCAATTTCACTAAGACACTTGTCCAACAGTGGCCCAAGGAACTGAATGTCACCAATAACCACTGAATGATTTAGGTAATGGATCATTTACCATACTAGCTGCCAGATGATACTGCTGACATCTGGCTGACACCATCACTGTAGCCTTGTGAGCGACCATGAAACAGAGAGCCAAGCTAAACTGTGCTCAGATTCCTGACCCAGAGACACCTTCAGACTAACACGTGTGGGTCTTTTTAAGAAGCTCAGTTTCAGAGCAAGTAGGGACATAGTAATGGGTAACTAACACAATCCATTTAAGTCACTTCTGTGTCTAGCATCCAAAAGATTCCTGACAATTAGTTTAGAAATATTTTTTCATAGAAGAAGAAAGAAGCAGCAGGAGGAACAGCATTAAGAAAAGTTGAACTTTTAGTAACAGTCTAAGTGGCCTTGAAACTGTCTAAACAAGTGACGACACAGTATGAGTTCTTTTTCAGGGTACCTTGTTTCTTCTTTTTCATTTTAACCACAAAGGAGGCAATCTTTAAATTTTTAAAAAGTCTTGAAAAGTTTAGGAATAATTTAAATGCACTTAACAGTTAAGTACTTTAAAAACTTTCAGGAAAATGTGTAGGATCTAGCAAAAATGAAAAATTCTCCCGGAAGACTTAAAAAAATTATTTTTCCCTTAGGAGTATTAAAAGAGTAAGTAGAAGAAAGACTGAACAAGTTTAAGATAGAAAATAGAAATTCCGTGGTTTCTTTTTCCTTACCAAATCAGAAAATCACTACATAATAGACTGAAAATAACTTGTTTGAAGTTAGGGACATTTTGATGTAGGGAACATTTTTCAAAAGACTGAAAAGACTCAGTGCAAATGACAAGGTAGGAATAGCACCTCTGCTGAAAAATGTAGATGAAGCAAATGTTTATAAGCAAGCTATAAGTCATATTTCAAGTCCTTACCACCAAAGGGGACCTTAGAAATGTTCTAATCCAGTCTAATTCATACTATAGGTGAGAGAACTGAGGCCCAGAATAGTTACAGTACTTTCTAAAGCTCAAGCAATTAGTCAATACAGAGCAAGGGTTGCTTTTATATCTTTGAACTCCAAGTTCATTTCTTTTAGAAAATATTACAACTATATATTACAGACATTTATAATTGAGAGTGCCCTAGGGGAATTGAAGGTGGGGCCCAAAGAACTTCCAATATTCTCCAACCACACATTTTCAGCCTTACCATACCAAACTGCCCTAAAACACAAACCCAAGGAGGAGACTGCCATAAGAACAAGCCCCATCATCCAAAAGTGGGATTCAGTTTGGAAGCACTGATAACAAAATAACAATTGTTCATAACTGGGCTATTATGACAGATTGGTGCCCATTCTGACTGGTGAGGGCCCATGCCATACTGGTTGTTACCAAAATATTTTGAATATCATCCTTGACTACATCTCTGCTTGTCTCAGTCATCACAAGGAGCTCTAAACCTCAGGTCATCCCTTATGACCAAGATTCCCCTCTTCAAAAGGCTCTCTGTAGCTCCTGGTCCAGCCTAATTTCTTACTCCTCCATTACTACAGAAAGTTTTCATTGTAATGTTTGGAACTCATAGTCTGCCATCAGCAAATGACTTCTCTTCTAAATCTCTCCAACAACATTCCTTCCTATCCTAATGCAAACCTGGCTGAAAATGAGAGGATTGTTTTTGTTCCTCTGTACCCCACTATTATTTTTCCCTTCATTATTATTTCCCATCATTATTTTTCCCCTCTCAAAAAAATCAAATGAAACCACTTAGCTACTCTAAAGTTCAGGCCATCAGATTACAGACTCCTCTACCCCTGCTGCCACAGTCATCTTTCATCCTACTGATTATCCCTGCTATGGTTTACATGTATGTGCCTCTTCAAAATTCATATGTTGAAGCTTAACCACAAACATGATAGTATTAAGAGTTGGGGCCTTTAGGGAGTGATTAAGTCATGAGGACAGAACCTTCTTGAATGGGATTAATGACCTTATAAAAGAGGTACAGGAGCACTCTCTCTCTGTCTTTGGCCCTTTCCATCCCTTCTTCCATGTGAGGACACAGTGTTCATTCCTTCTGGAGGATATAACAAGAAGGAAGCAGAGAGCAGCCCTCACCACACACAATCTCTTCTATGGCGTTGATCTTGGACTTTCTAGCTGCTAAAATTGTGGGTAATAAATAATGATTTATAAATTACCCAGTCTGTGGCATTTTGTTGTATCTGCACAAATGGACTTAGATAATCCCCCTTCACTCTCTACAGACATAAACCCTAGGATTATTGCCTTTTTCTCCACATTCCTTCTATAATCATTTTAAATAATTGCAATGTTCACATAAAAGAACCATCCAGGTATTTCAGTTCCTAGAACTCCTTACATCAGATTTTCTAATCTCCAGCCCACTTCTCCCACCCCACTCCCATGGTCACATCCTAGAAATTATAATCACCAATAGCATACAACCTGTTAAATCACAACCACTTATCGTCTTCTCCATCCATTTCCGGAAGTCCCTCCACTCCAATGATTCTTTGACTCCATGAGATCCACAATACCTTGGCCCTAATAAGTTTATCAGCAGTCACTTATCTCGTCCTTTCCTCCTTGTCAAAATAGCCTAGAATTCCATGGTGATTCATCATTTTAATCACAATCCATTCCCTGCATTGACTCTAAATTCTTTGCTCTTTTCTCCTTCTATCTTACACATCTCACAATAAACAACTGAAGAGAAACTAAGTTTACGTTTTGTTCTCTTCTTACCCATGAAACTGAACATGGCCAGAAAAAAACTATTGTCATATTGACGGATGGCACTTTAAATTTATGACTACACATTTTAGATAGACTCTCAAGCATTGCCTTCATCTGATCAATTCATTCTCTTACCCTCCAAAATGTTTATTTCACACATTCTTCTCTCTCCTCAGAATTCTTCAAATTTTTCTATTCTCACTCTCAGTTTACCCCTTATTTCACTAAAAAGGAAAATTAAAACAATCGAAAGACATATGTCATATATATGTACTACCAAGTTTACTAATACCTAAGTATCTGTAGCTAAATAATATTTCCTCCTTTGGATGTATTGTACTTACACCTACCAAAGGTAGTTCCTATACTTGACCATGGGATCTGATTCCCTATCTTCTACTTTAAAAAAAAAAATTGTTCTTATAATAATACCCTGTCTCTTCTGAAACATCATTATTTTCCTCTCTCTCTGTCTCTCTCTCTCACACACACACACACAGGCACACATCATCATTCCCTTCATTTCATTAGCATGTAAGCAAGCAAAAACAACTGCATCTTAAAATAATCTTTACTGAATAGCCTGCAGACTATTTACCAATTTTTGTAATTCTAAAACTCCTTTAAGACTCCTTAAAATAGTTGTTTATAATCTCTTCTTCAACTTTCTCACTTGCCTTTCTCTCTTTACTCTAAAATGGCTCCATCCTCAGAAAAACTCTTCTCAAGCTGCATTTATCTAGGTCACCATGCTCTTCCACATTGCCTAATCCAGTGGTCAAGCCTTCAATCTTATTTTACTCTGTCAGCAGCATTTGACATTACTGAGTATTTTCTCCTTCTGGAAAGAGTTTTTGATGGGCTTCCAAGACAACACAATTTCTTAATTTTTCTCCTACTTCAGGACCAACTCTTTTTCAGTCTCATTTGCCCAATGTCTTTTCTCTTTTCTACATCTAAATGTTAGAGAGAGCTTTGGGCTCTTTTCCTATATCTTCTGTCCCCACACACTTCACAGAGGATCTCAACGAGTCCCATATTTTCAAAGGACATCTACAGCCAGACAACTCCCCAAAATATATTTCCAGCCTGGAACTCTCCTCTGAAATTCAGACATGCAGATTTAGCTGATTTCTACTCTTTCTTTTCTCTTACTTGTCTAACAGGCATCTTAAATTCAACATACAACCAACTCTTAATTTTCCCACCTCATAAGTGAGTCATTCCATTCCATTTTGGTAAATAATATCACAAAAATATAGGCACTTATGAAATGTTTAAGTTTTATAAATCCATATAAATCAGGGGCACTATGTAGACCAGTTATCCACTGAAGCAGAGAGAAAAGAGAGAGAGAGAACATGCAAGAGAGCACAAGAGAGAAATTTAATAGCCAAGAATAACTAAAAAGTGATTCCATTTTTACTGGACACTTCTACTTCCATCCATGTTAAAGTAACATGGGTCATATTACCTTCCTGCCAAGAAGAACTATAATAGCTTGAATAGAAATTTAAAATTTGAGTTTGACAGCATTGAAGTTGAATTCAGTGAGGACTAGAGGGACAAAGATTCTAGCGGCAGGAGAATGTATTGAGGAAAGCCCAAATTCACTGAAGTCTTTTCTCTCTAGGCATTTACTGAATCAAGGTATGATATAGCAGTATATGCCAAGATATATGGGACATAGAAGTCAAACAGGAAGTTGGTGGCATACTCCTGCTTAAGGAGGCAAAAATTTGAGTTAGGGCTATCAAGAGAGCACTGCTCAATAGGCCTATGTTCCAGAAAAAAAGGAAGTCCAGGTAAGTAAGCCTGAATTTCTGCATGAAATGTTCCCTCAAATCACTTGCCAGATTTTAAGCTGTGAATCTGCAGAAAAAGGGTCACCAAACCAACACTTATAAGAGGCTAATGTTTGAAGTTTTACAAAGCTAGAGAGATAAAAATTGAAGTTCAGTGTTCATAAGCAAAGAGGAACTCTTGTAGTTACTTCAGGCTCTCCATTGAGACTCTGAAGAGCTCAGCACTGCAAGTGAGGAAAAATCAAAAGGAGAGAAGCCCCTAAATCTAGCTCCACCTAGATCAGTGGGATTTGCCCATACTATGTATGCCTACCAAAAGAAAAGCAAGTCCTCTCTGGAGGAAGATATCATCCAAGACACACAAGATTTGTCTTAGACAATGTTTGGTAATAAATTTAAAAATTACCTGGAAGGCTTGGAAACAACACCTTAAAATACGAAAAATCAAGATAAACAATAACAGTGAGATGATCTAGATATTGTAGACAGTTATCAAGGTAGGAATAAAATACAAATTTTAAGGCAACTATGATTACTACACTCAAAATAGATTAAAAGATTGAGGATTTCCACAAAGAATTTGAATATAAGATAATCAAATGCACATTCTAGAAGTGAAAAATACAATAATCAAAATTAATTTAATAGACGGATTTAACAGCAGAGAAGATATAGAAGAAGTAAGATTTCTAAACTGGAGGATAGGTAATAGAAAATATTCACATTGAAATGTAAGTGGAAAAAAATAGGAAAAATACATAAAAGTTCAAGGGAACATAATTTAAACACTGAAAATCTCTAACGTGCATCTAATTTGGTCACCAGAAGGAGAAAAGAAAAAGGATAAATCAGACAAAATATTTGGAGAGACACTGCAGATAATTGTTTCAACTTGATAACTATTTCAAGCCACAGAGTTAAGAAATTCTACTAACCAACAACAGGATAAATCATGTTTAGACACACAATAGTGAAACTGATGGGAATCTAAGATATAAAGAGAAACTCTTAAAAGCTGCAGGAGGAGGGCAAAATCACTGGAAAGGGGAAAACTATGAAAAATGAGAAACGATATTTAAAGTGATGAAAGAAAAATAAGTGCCAACTTAGAATTCTATACCCAGAAAACATGACTTTCAGAAATAACAGTGAATTTAAATCATTTCCAAGAAAACTAAAGCTGAGAAAATTCACTGTAGGATATCTAATTAAATGAGATACTAAAAGGAGTCCTGAATAAAAGCAAATGATAGCATGTGGAAGGACAAGTAATGCAGGAAGTAAAGATTATCAAAAAGGGTAGATAAGTAAATAGGTTAGCAAACCTAAATGAAATTTTGGCTGTTTAAAACATAAGAACACTACTGTGTGGAGTTTTAAATAAAGAGATTATTAAGTATTTGGCAACAATATTATGAAAGGCAGATGGTTGTGAGAGTGATAAATGAAATTAAAGTTTTTCAGGTCCTCTAAGTTGTCTAGAAAGTGATAAAAAAATATATTCCAAGGTAGATTCTAATAATTCAAGGATTCCTGTGGCAAATTCAATGGTAGCCTCTAAAATAATTATAAAGAATCCTAACAAAAGGGGGAAGTGGATTAAGAGAAAAAAATCTTGAATAAACCAAGAGAAGGCAAGAAAGGAGAGTGAAAGGAACAAAAACATATGGGATACACATTAAGAGAGTAGAATTAAACCCAAGTCTTTACTAGAGTCTCCAGAAAAATATCTAATCATTTCCAATTCATAATCTCCAATAAACTTCCTACCATCCATCTAGGGCATTCCATCCCACAGCTGTGCTAAGACTCTGCACTCTCTCTCTCTCTACCCCCAAACCATCTCTGTAACAGCTTCACCTTTGAAATCATGAACTATGAACAGAAGTTAAATAATACAGGAACAGATGAAAACAAAAACACCATAGTAATGGAAGTGCAAAAGGAAAAGGAAAAACAAAACTTCTTTCACAACTCCACCCACCACCACAAATTCCTCTCCCTTCATGATATAGATAAATACTGCATTTTTGCTTCCTTTACTTTGGGAGAAGCCATCTGCTCCTCTATCTTCACTCCAATCTGCTCAACTGAGGACAGCTTTCATTCCAAACCAAGAATAATAATTCTCCCTCCTTAAGAAGAGGGGAGATAGAGGAGACTGCAAACATTTATAATGCAATGTCATTTTATATCTGCCCTATTTCCATATTCTCTTTTTCATTCCTATTCCCCAAAGCCTACTGTATGTTCCCAATACCATGAAATTAATTAGTGTAAGCAGCAGCTTGTACCCTTCAAAAACCTGGCCGGGGGTGGGGCGGGGGGAGCGGGGCTATTTCTGTTCATTGAATTTCACAACTAAAAAAAAGGAAAGGGGTTACTCCCAATATCCATGTTTTAAAAGAAGGTGAAAGAAGTAACTGAAAAGTTATAGAATATGAAGTCACTTTTTAGCTAGAAGAGAATTGTAATATTTCCAGTACAAAGAAAAGTATTTGAGGTGGTATATATTTCAATTACCCTGATTTGATCATTACACATTGTATACATGTATCAAAATATCACATGTACTCCAAAAATATGTAAAACTATGATATATCAATTTAAAACATTTAAAAAATAATTTTTATGTTCTCTGACCTATGACCTCTAAAAAGTACTAAATTTCAAATGAAACTCCTAGGTGGAATCTGGGCTCCACCAGTTGACTAGTTTCATGACCTTGGGCAAAGTGGCCCCACACATCTGAACCTTACTTTCTTCATCCATGAAATGGAGACAATAAAACAACTAAGTGAGGGTAGAAAAAAAATTTGTAAAATACTATGCCTAGATTGCAATGTGTTCAATAAATGGTAACTCCTCTTCCTTTGCGTAGTTTGGTCAGTATCTGTTTTCATACGTGAACTAACTGGATATGATTTTTTAAATTTGTGATGTCCAGGATAGCAAGGCTCACACAATGCTCTGCTTCTCCTCCATCTGTCTGCCAACTGACATTCTTTGTTGCTAATCTAAGACCAAGCCATATGTTCTCCGTATGGGAGACTCTTTCCTGCCCAGGTGGGGAAGCAGACACAATGATCTAATAAGTCTTTTCTGTCTCACTAGGGCAAGTCTTGGGAAAACTTCCAAACATTGAGAGGCTCTGATGAGACACCACAAGCTTGGGCGACTATGTTGTTCATCAGTTTTTTTTTTTTTTTACTTTCTTTTTTCCTCCCCTGATACCCAAACCATGTTTCAATCCTGTCATTACCTGTTTCCTTGTCTCTGTTTAGTCTAGCAGACAGGTCAAGACTCTGAAAAAGATTTCAACATGGGATGTCTGTGTGATGTCAAAGACAGTATAGATGAAAATTATACATAAAGAATTGGAGAACTGAGTTGAGTTAGGCTCTGATCTACAAATCCCAAACCTGCAACATCCCAGCCAAAGGAAATATGCCACTTTGGAAAAGGATGTTAAAGGTAGTCATAGAGGCAGTGACATTAGGTGGTTAGAGTTTAATGCCACTGTACTCAACCAGAATTAAAATGTATGAACAGAAATTTTTGAAAAGAAAAAACAAATGCCACAGCAGTAGAAAGTACAAAAGAATGCAGGGAAAAGACAAAATTATATTCAGAATGGAATGAAAGGAGGAAATAGCACATGGAGAGTAAAGGTAAGTATTTGTTCCCTGGGTCACAAGTAAACAGTGTTAGCCTAGCACATTAATGTGACCCACAGCAGACTGTGAGAGAAATCTCTCAGATGCCCTTGCTATTTTGACAGTTTTAGAAAACAAAAATGAGGCTTTCACTTTATATTTTCTTAATATTGTACTCTTTTCATCCTTTTGAAAATATTGGAAAGCTCATGCTTAAATAATCCTGCAAAGTTAATTTAATTAATAGTAAAATTCAGGAAAAATTTGGGACATATTATTAACAAAGTCATTAATGGCAGATTCAATATGAGTGTGAGTAACTACATTGGCCCCTTGTTCTATCCAGCTGCCTTCTACTTTCACAATGTTTAACTTAATTTTCATTGTTTTAGCCCACATGTATGACTTAGGTAAACTACCTACAATCTCTGAGCCTCAATTTCTGCACTCACAACACAGTAATTAAAACCTCTGCCAGCTAATTGTCTCATAGGGAGTGTAATAGCAAAAGCATTTTTTCAAAGTGGTTTACCTCTTCTAAGGAATTACACTAAGGAGTTGATTATCACACAGAACAAGCAGAGATTTATGTATCCATTGAACTGACTTCCTGCAAAGCGTGTGACAGGCCTTGACCTCAAACCATGTGACCTGTCTTTAAATATGTATCATGATTTGGATTTGTATTCTGTATGCTAACTGGTCATTATAATCTCCTTAATTATACTCACAGAGAAAAGATTTTTTCAGAAAGACTGAAAAATCAGTGTCAGTTTCTCAGATGACGCCGCCACAGATCACTAATAACTTTATCTTCCTGCATGCACGAACCTGTCCAAGGAAGCTTCCCATCATCATTCCCAGTTCTTTTCACCATACGCTAAGTTACATTATGCTACCATGTCAAAGAAATACACAATTAAGAAGAGTATATAATTAGAGTTTATGCTCTGTCCAGACCATCTTGACGTTTCGCACAGGTAGGGACAGGCAATACATGTTCAAAACTTGCATTGCATCTAGGAGGCATGCCACAGATCTTAATATTTTCTGCTTTCACATCTCCAAAAAGAAAATTTAACAGGAAGATGTCTGTAGCATGTTCAGTGACATGACTTTGAATTTATCTGAGGCTCTGTTCTTTAAGGAAAGCATTCCTATGACTGTTCATGAGTGTAGTAACAAAAATTACTTCTGCATTAGGTCGGGAGCTCAGTGTATTTACTATGTACTTCAATTTGTGTAGCTCTAGGCAGCAGGTCTCTACAAGGATTTAAAAAAAGTGAGAGAGATCTGATATTATATTAAAGTACTTCATTTCTTTCCCAAATTAGTTCTTTTTCTGGAAGATAATGCTGGATAGTTATCCATGTAATACTTTTATTATAACAGAATGGCGAAGAATTACATTAGCCTCAAAAGAGATATGAACTGGAAAGGTCATTTTTGTGATAATGGAATTCATCAAGGAGACTGGGGAGACACTAGGAAAAATTCACAAAAGATGTCATTTTTTTCCTCACTGTTTAAAATTTTTTTCTGATTACCAAAAGAACTTAGGTCTTTATAAAAAGTATACATTTTAATTCACCTGGAACCATGTTTTTGGTTTATCACTGGTCTCACTAAAAAGATATTAGGTATTTTGGTCTAACTGTGAATTACACTGGCTCATCAAGAGGACCTGAATATTTAACATTTAGCAAAGAGGGTTCTCCATCATGTTTGATTTCTAACCATTTATATCCCCAAAATAGCTTTTCTTTTCCAGGCATGAAAGTAGATCTTTGTGGGGATGTCCCAATCCTAAGGGTTCTAAATTTACCTCAAATCTTTCAGGTTCTACACTTAAGATGTCTTAAACCTTAGAAGCCTACATCTCACTTCCACCTTACAAAATTTTAAATAACATCGAAAGCAACATAAGTTCGTCTTGCAGAGCTTTGGTTGGGCTCTTACAAATGACTTATCACAAACACAGATCACTTTGAGTATTTTAACACAGATCACTTTGAGTATTTTCAGGGTTTTCTTAGTCATTGGCAAAGCTCAATGATGTTTTACTAAATACTAAACAATTTATAAGTACTTGAGATAGATTCTCTGTTCTCTCCACATCTAACCTGCAATTATTCCCTTAGTTTCAACCTCTGTTGAGCCTTACTAGCTATGTGATCTTGAGAAAACAATTGAACTTATTTGACTCAGAGTTTTCACCTCTAAAATGGGAAGGATCATTTTCGCCCTATCCATCTCATAGGAATTTGCAGTAAATTATATGAGATTACGTAAAACTCAATGGTGAAATGTGAATTGTCACTTATCAAATGCCATTATTCTTATTTTTCCTTTTTTTTTCTTTTGAGAGAAGAACCCCACCCACCCCATTTCTAAACCCATTGTATTTTATTTAATAAAACAAATGATGAGACATATGTCCTTCCCACTCTCAGATTAAAAAAAAAAAAATTCTTCTCTGCACTTTGGGGGAAAAAATTCCACACACATTTTCTGCTATGGACAGAAAATGTTATGCCCGGCAGCTGCCAGCTTGATTTGGAGTCCCTGTAATATCAAAGCAGCACCAGGGATGTCTACAAATTGAGTCAAGGTGAGTTTGTGGAGTCAAGCAAAGGGGAAGAGAGATGCTGATGAACAGTCTTCCATCATCTATTCCCTTCTCAGTCACTCCCTTCTCACTCATCATCAGCTTTCAAAGAGAAACAATTTTAATGTAACATTCTAGAAATGCCCAGCACGTTTCCCAGGAGAAATTGCCCTGCCATCATTGTTTGCTGCTCTGTGCTTAGAATCATTTGATGTGGGCTACTTTCTGTCTACCAGCCAACAAAATAGAGTCAGCTTCTGATATTCCAAAATTTCATTAGGAAGTCATTTGTTCACAACCTCAAAATCATCTGCCTATAATAATAAGAGTAAATAATGCTTAGGTCTCCACACAAGCCTAACAAGCTCATGTTTAACCTGAAATACCATACATATGAAAAAAAATTAGAGCAAAGCAGGGCAAGAATTAAATAACATAAAATTGGACAAAGCAAAAATAAATTAGTTGCATCCTGCTTTTTGAGGAAAACTAGGTTTATTTAGAGAGAAGAGATAGATCAAGTTTTAGGAATTCCGAAAGAAAATTGAAGATAGATTCCAGGACTCTCAGGTTTTAGTGACAATGCTGAGTTTTTGTTGTTGTTGTTTTTGTTTGTTTGTTTCACATAAAGGCTACATAATTTCTTGATGGTGATATGTCCACTCACCCTTATGTAGCTTTTGATTATGGTCATTTGAGAGCCCACAATTGAGACATGCATAAGGAAACAGAGAAAGAAAAGGCAGACGAGAGAGACTTTACAGAAGGACCTGGCAAAAATTACAAGACAAATGCAATACACCCATGTAACAAACCTGCACATGTACCCACTGAAGCTAAAATAGAAGTTGAAAAATAATTACAAGACAAGGGAAAAGAAAAGTTAAAATAAACGCATGAATATATGCGATGAAAAACATATGCCAGAAGTGGTGTTGACTGTGATCTGAAATGAACAAAAGCAAATACCAAGATACTTGTGAATTGGCAAAGACAGATTAAAATCATGACATGCACCAACTACAAGAAAAGAGCATCCTTAAATTTCTTTTGGAAGTCAGAAGCAGGCTGAGAATGAGGGGGATCTGAATTTGAAGGGCAAGGGAAAAGGGCCCAACAGCAAACTGAATTCAAGGATGTTTGCAAATCAAGTTCTTATCATTTGGGGAGTGCCTGCACTTTAAGGCATAAACAATATCTATGTGGGAGACTTGAAAAGCTGCTGAGTGCTCATAAATATATGTATATCAAAATAGATGTTGAAAAGTTAGGAAGCTCCCACACATCTTAAGAATGTTTTACACAAAAGGAACAGCAAGCATGCAGAAAGAGTTTGGTAGAATAGAGTGCAAACGTATTAACCATTAGGCCAATAATAGCGTCTAGCATTGTCGATTGTCATGAAATGTCTTGATAAATTTCAGTGGTTAATAAAAGGATATTACCATGTGATAACTGATGGTTTTATACCACTATCTGACTGGACTACAAGATGCTGAAACAGCAAATCATTTTATGAGCACTCTAACAAGCAAGCACTAGAAGCATACTTTCCAGTACTGAGATTTTAAGGGTAGATACAGACTACCTTGCACAACTCCTGTGCTTGACACAGTTTCCCATCAAGAGGGCTGTAGCTGAAACAGCATGGAACCATTATGCATTAGAGAATGCGATAGAAAAGCCAGGGCACTAACAAAAGAGAGGAGAAACAAAGGAGGTGGCATGACATCAGTCTGCCCATAGTAGTAGTAGAAACACCATTTTAATGTCATGAAAATTCTCTGCTATCTGTAAGTCATTTCAATTGTGTTATTTTACATAGTTGATAGTTAACAGCATATTTGTCAAATATTATACATTAGTAAGAAGCAGTTGTTAAGAATCCAATGATTACTAAACATTAATAAAATATTAATGCAATATGTCTAATGATCACTAAATATTAATAAAATATTTAATCCAATATGATTTACCGAGTTGCACTATCATTATCTTGCAAGAAAATTCGTATTGTCTTTATGAAAAGAATGAGTCATGTTTAACAATTAAATTCAGTCTAGCATGCTTTACAAAATTTACATTCTGGCTGATAGGATTGCAATAGATACACAAAACGCATCACAGGACAAAGTGGAAAAATACTTTTTAAATACCTGACCCTACAAACAGATATAATTATTATAATTATAAATAATGAAAAAAGTTGTTATTGTGCTTTTAGGAAATTGTATTGTTTGGAAAAAACATAATGAGAAAGTAAAAGGTGATCATTATTACTATCTCATACAAATAATATTGTATTAATATTAAATTATAAATATTATAGTAGTAAAAATCATAATTGATTTTATTGCTACTATGTGCCATGCATTGCACCTTTTCCTGTAATTGTTTTATTGCTCATAACCACCCTGTGCAAAAGATGTCACATTTTTATAAATGAGGAAACTAAAACTCAGAGAGAATAAGTAATGTCACTTAATCAGGGTGAAGTTTCAAATCGAGATCTGACTGAATTCAAGGACTGAGCTTTTTCTCTCATGCTATATAGATAGGTACAAATAAGACTGCCTTTGAGGTTCTATTAAACTACTTAGCTCATAAAAACTAGAAAAGTGGAAAACTGAGTTATTCGTTTATTCTGGCTATAGAGATAACTAATTTTAAGCAGGAAGAGGCAGCTTCCATCTCAGATGATCAGACACTGCCTGGGGAAACTGCTGCTTCTGACCTTGAACCCTTGATGCTACCACTCCTACATCAGAACAAGTGTAACAATCTTGCCATTCCTAAGACCACGTGACCCAGTGGAGCTAGAAGGATCGGGGTGCAAACCCTAACTCGGCTACTTGCCAACTTTGTATCTGGGAAAACATTATTTCACATTTCTGAATTTCAATGTTCTCATCAAAAAGCAAAGAAATTTAGCACAGGCTTTTGGGCTTGTCACAATTTTGAACATGTTTGAAAAGTACCTCAACAGTTGTTGGAACAAATTAGGAGAATAATGAACTAGGACTTTTATTCTTTCTAAAGCTGCAAATCTTGTGAAGGCTGAGGCCAAGGACTAAAGAATGACCTCAGCTGGAAATGCCCCATGCTGTGTAAGGTATCCTCTGTTAAAGCTCACTCACAGAGAAAAGAAAAGGGGGACTTAAACCTAAGGTGGGACTCCTATACTAGCAAATGAGAACAAACTGGCCCACTTCGTCTAGCCTGCTCAAACAGTTGGAGCTGGAAGAAGTTGGCAGTTTGAGCTGACAGCTTTTTTTGTCTTTATATTATTAACTGACTTCCCCAACTGGTTGTGACTGTTTACTCTCTGAACTGAGTTTTTTGAGCAACATCTCAGGCAGACCTGCAGACCCCAGCCCTACCAGCAAATCCATCACTGGATTCGTTGTCCCTTCTTGATACTTTAATTTTCTCAGTCATATAAACTGACCAGTTGTGGTGCCTCACTCCTATACTCCCAACACTTTGGGAGGCCGAGGCAGGAGGATTGCTTGAACCCAGGAGTTTGAGATCAGCCTGAGCAGCATAGCGAGACCCCTGTCACTACAAAAAATACCAAACAAAATTTTACCTAGTGGCGCATGCCTGTAGTCCCAGCTATTCAGGAGGCTGAGGTGGGTGGATTGTTTAAGCCCAGAGGCTGAGGCTGCAGCGAGCCATCATGGTGCCACTGCACTCCAGCCTGGGTGACAAAGCAAGATCTTATCTCAAAAGAATGATAATAATATAAACTTAATTAATATGCATAGAATACATCTGTTTTATGTATCAAACGATATCCTCCTGCAACTCAAAGAATTAATTTTGTTTGAATCTTCTAAAGTGCAAATAGCGTTACTATTTCCAAACCAACATTTTCAAATTAACCTTTCAGGTAATATTTTCCCACGGCAACACAGGAAATAAGACAATAAGCAAAACTAGAATTGCTTTACCCACATTCACTTCACAATTTCCCCAAAACTCATTATTTTCAAAAAGGTAACAGTTACACAAAGACTGAGAATGATCTATCAAATATTTGCCATCAAATATTCCTAGTTTTATTGTCAGAATGGGGTCAGCCACAAGGTTTATCCCATAATCCAGTGAGTTTGGAAAACTATAAAAAAGTTTTAAAAGTAAGAATCAAGGTAATGAAAGAAAAATCTATCTCAACATAGAAAACCTATGTCATATTTAAAAGACATAGGAGTCACTTGTGAGCCTACATGAATAGAAGGTGGCCGAGTGTGTAAAACCTTGTTATCGGATTGAAATGAATGGAATGCTGGTCTTAGGTCTGCCTTCATTATTGGCTTCTGAGAAAACTCGCAGACCTTGAGTACCTTTTATTGAGTTTTCCTTAATTTTAAGAGAGAAAAGTTGAAAAACTGCGATCTGCCTGAACCTTGCCAGAAGCTTCTTCAAACCATTCCCATTTTTAAAATGAGAAACTAAGATGCAGAAATTTTGAATAAATTTAAGCTAAAATAAAGACAGCAAACCCTGCCCTATTTCCTTAGAAGTTTGTTCTGGAGAGGGGGAAAATATATGCAAAAGCTTTTGGATAAGTTAAAAGATGTATTAGTATGCAAAAGTTTGCTTCTATTAGAAAGAAAAATGATCTTGAATCATAGAGGGAAGGTTTCAAGATAGATTTTTTAAATGATGCTGAAATATGCTTTGAGGAAAGGATGTGGGAATTTCTAAAAAGAAAATTATTGAAAGCTATTTCAATAGCTTTGGTGTGGTTTAAGTGCTCGTAGAAGACAAGTTAAACTATATGACTTTCTGAAATTTCTCTGAGCCTAGAGTCTTTGAAATTTAACCCAGGAGCTTTCAGACAAGATAGTTCTTTTCTTCATTTATTGACTCACTTGAAAAACATTTGATGAGCATCTACTATGTGCTAGGTCCTGTGCACAGTGCTGGGGCATGCAATGATATACATGATGCTGTAAGACAGCTTTCCTGACATACAGACTCTCCCAGAGAGGAGATTGCTACAAGGACAGGGCAAAAGTGAATGGCTAAGTAAGCACAGCTGTCTTCATTGTGTTTGCACCAGTCTGTTTTGCAGCTCATTCACTCTCGCCTTCCCCACCCCGCTTTGATTATCCCCCACTCAGATGTGGCCTGTCTTACTAGGTGGTTTAGTCCCATCTATCTCAATTTTCTTCTGCCCTACCCCAGTCTACAAGTATAAGAGAGAAGGACATGCAGCTTTATCATTGCATTTCTAGCAAATATTTAATTCAAAACCATCCTATTGAGGGAAAGAGGATTATAGTTTAAAAAATGACATTTGTTGGCTGGGCATGGTGGTTCACACCTGTAATCCCAGCACTTTTGGAGGCTAAGGTTGAAGGATTGCTTGAGCCTAGGATTTTGAGACCAGCCTGGAAAACATAACAAAACCCCATCTCTACAAAAAAAAAAAAAGTAAAAAATTGGCCGGGCATGGTGGTGTGTGCCTGTAGGCAAACTGAGGTGGAAGGATCATTAGAGCCTGGGAACTTGAGGCTGCCTTGAGCTGTGATTATGCCACTGCACTCCGGCCTGGTAAGAGGGCAAGACCCAGTTTCCAAAAAAAAAAAAAAAAAAAAAAAAGAATGACACTGATATTTATTAATACAAATTTATTATTCTCTAAGGATACAGGATAGAAAATAAGGTGGAATGAAGAGAAGATACTTATATAGATGTGAGAGACAGTTGATGAAAGATATAATTCTTGGTACTCTTTAAATCACACGGATATAAACTGTGCTCTTATAAAGCCAGCCCTTTACCCTTTTTCCTCAGGGTGCCAAAACTAAGTGCCAAACAGCTGAGGCTCCATAGATCTTTGCCTAAGCATCTTATACCAGTCCCCTACATCATCTTGAATGAATGTACATTTTTAAATGTTATCTAGATTTCTGTTTCAGTGAAAGAATTTTACTTCTTTTAGGGATCCTAAAAGTATACATTTCCATGATTTAAACTGAAGCTATCTCAGGGGAAACACAATGTATGCACCATTTAAAAAAAAAAAGTGTTTTCGTATAAGGAGTAAGGAAAGGATCCAGTTTCAGCTTTCTACTTATGGCTAGCCAATTTTCCCAGCACCATTTATTAAATAGGGAATCCTTTCCCCATTTCTTGTTTCTCTCAGGTTTGTCAAAGATCAGATGGCTGTAGATGTGTGGTATTATTTCTGAGGACTCTGTTCTGTTCCATTGGTCTATATCTCTGTTTTGGTACCAGTACCATGCTGTTTTGGTTACTGTAGCCTTGTAGTATAGTTTGAAGTCAGGTAGCGTGATGCCTCCAGCTTTGTTCTTTTGACTTAGGATTGTCTTGGAGATGCGGGCTCTTTTTTGGTTCCATATGAACTTTAAAGCAGTTTTTTCCAATTCTGTGAAGAAACTCATTGGTAGCTTGATGGGGATGGCATTGAATCTATAAATAACCTTGGGCAGTATGGCCATTTTCACGATATTGATTCTTCCTATCCATGAGCATGGTATGTTCTTCCATTTGTTTGTGTCCTCTTTGATTTCACTGAGCAGTGGTTTGTAGTTCTCCTTGAAGAGGTCCTTTACATCCCTTGTAAGTTGGATTCCTAGGTATTTGATTCTCTTTGAAGCAATTGTGAATGGAAGTTCATTCATGATTTGGCTCTCTGTTTGTCTGTTACTAGTGTATAAGAATGCTTGTGATTTTTGCACATTAATTTTGTATCCTGAGACTTTGCTGAAGTTGCTTATCAGCTTAAGGAGATTTTGGGCTGAGACAATGGGGTTTTCTAAATATACAATCATGTCATCTGCAAAGAGGGACAATTTGACTTCTTCTTTTCCTAACTGAATACCCTTGATTTCTTTCTCTTGCCTGATTGCCCTAGCCAGAACTTCCAACACTATGTTGAATAGGAGTGGTGAGAGAGGGCATCCCTGTCTTGTGCCAGTTTTCAAAGGGAATTTTTCCAGTTTTTGCCCATTCAGTATGATATTGGCTGTGGGTTTGTCATAAATAGCTCTTATTATTTTGAGGTACGTTCCATCAATACCGAATTTATTGAGCGTTTTTAGCATGAAGGGCTGTTGAATTTTGTCAAAAGCCTTTTCTGCATCTATTGAGATAATCATGTGGTTCTTGTCTTTGGTTCTGTTTATATGCTGGATTATGTTTATTGATTTGCGAATGTTGAACCAGCCTTGCATCCCAGGGATGAAGCCCACTTGATCATGGTGGATAAGCTTTTTGATGTGTTGCTGAATCCGGTTTGCCAGTATTTTATTGAGGATTTTTGCATCGATGTTCATCAGGGATATTGGTCTAAAATTCTCTTTTTTTGTTGTATCTCTGCCAGGCTTTGGTATCAGGATGATGTTGGCCTCATAAAATGAGTTAGGGAGGATTCCCTCTTTTTCTATTGATTGGAATAGTTTCAGAAGGAATGGTACCAACTCCTCCTTGTACCTCTGGTAGAATTCAGCTGTGAATCCATCTGGTCCTGGACTTTTTTTGGATGGATTAGAGACTTAAATGTTAGACCTAATACCATAAAAATCCTAGAGGAAAATCTAGGTAGTACCATTCAGGACATAGGCATGGGCAAAGACTTCATGTCTAAAACACCAAAAGCAACGGCAGCAAAAGCCAAAATTGACAAATGGGATCTCATTAAACTAAAGAGCTTCTGCACAGCAAAAGAAACTACCATCAGAGTGAACAGGCAACCTACAGAATGGGAGAAAATTTTTGCAATCTACTCATCTGACAAAGGGCTAATATCCAGAACCTACAAAGAACTCCAACAAATTTACAAGAAAAAAACAAACAACCCCATCAAAAAGTGGGCAAAGGATATGAATAGACATTTCTCAAAAGAAGACATTCATACAGCCAACAAACACATGAAAAAATGCTCATCATCACTGGCCATCAGAGAAATGCAAATCAAAACCACAATGAGATACCATCTCACACCAGTTAGAATGGCGATCATTCAAAAGTCAGGAAACAACAGGTGCTGGAGAGGATGTGGAGAAATAGGAACACTTTTACACTGTTGGTGGGATTGTAAACTAGTTCAACCATTATGGAAAACAGTATGGCGATTCCTCAAGGATCTAGAACTAGATGTACCATATGACCCAGCCATCCCATTACTGGGTATATACCCAAAGGATTATAAATTATGCTGCTATAAAGACACATGCACACGTATGTTTATTGCAGCACTATTCACAATAGCAAAGACTTGGAATCAACCCAAATGTCCATCAGTGACAGATTGGATTAAGAAAATGTGGCATATATACACCATGGAATACTATGCAGCCATAAAAAAGGATGAGTTTGTGTCCTTTGTAGGGACATGGATGCAGCTGGAATCCATCATTCTTAGCAAACTATCACAAGAACAGAAAACCAAACACCGCATGTTCTCACTCATAGGTGGGAACTGAACAATGAGATCACTTGGACTCGGGAAGGGGAACATCACACACCGGGGCCTATCATGGGGAGGGGGGCGGGGGGAGGGATTGCATTGGGAGTTATACCTGATGTAAATGACGAGTTGATGGGTGCAGCACACCAACAAGGCACAAGTATACATATGTAACAAACCTGCACGTTATGCACATGTACCCTACAACTTACAGTATAATAATAATAAATAAATTAAAAAAAAAAAAAGTGTTATTACAATTCTGTTTGCCCCTTGCCTATTCAACTACCACCCAATTCAAACCACACATAGACATAGCCTAGGTCTATACCATTTGAATGGCAAGTTAAAAATGCTAAGAGACATCTGGATGTTTCCAAGGATCCAAGTGTTTGGCATTATGTAGACAAATACATGGATGACGGCCAGGTTGTTAAAATGCTGGAGATGGAAGACGCCTTCTCATTACCCAAAATATTCTACAAAGGGCAAAATATCTTCACCTCAAGTGTTCCTGTGGAGACTACGTAAAAAGTGATTTGGAGAAAAGATAAAGGGGCCTGTCTTCCTGTGTAGTATCAGATACTAGCCCAGAATAAATGCTTTTGGCTAGTCCAATAGGTAAAATTATCTGCTTCTAAATTTCAACGTCTGGCATTTCTCCACTGTAGCTGACCTCATAATACTCTATTCCCTGAAAGGCATTTCTTTCCTCATTCAGCTTTCTCCATTAGCCAGGCAAATATGGATAGAACGGATCCTGCAAACAGGTTTCCTAAAAGCAAAGACAAATATAAAGCTTTAGTTCATTAGCATTAATTTTTTAAATTTCTACATTTGGATGAAATTAACCCTATTTGCAGCATAAAACTGACAAGCCCATACAGACTTTTAGCACCCCATTAATCTTACTTTGTTAGACTGGGGCATATACCAGCCAAAAACTGGAAATTTGATTAGCTGGTCCCATGCATTAACTATCTCATTGGTATGGCATTTTAAAATATTTTCCAGATATACAAAGTCACATTAGTTTTTTTCAAGATCTAGATGGGGTTAGCAAAAAACATACCAAACAATCTCCTGCTCATGAAATAGTTGCACTTCAGCTACCAAAAAATGGATTTTCTCTTAGGGATTTTTTTTTTCACTGATAAATAATAATCTTGAAGAGGGCTATGCAGGCTGAACTTTGATTTGTGGTAACCTTTCAGCTCAGGGTATTTTTTTTCCCTAATCCTCTAGATTTATCAGGATCTAGTAAATTTTTTTTTCCAGTGGCAATTTGGTAATAATTTTCAACTTTATACAATACTCTGGGGTTCTCAGAAAATCCTTCTGATGGACATGAATCCAATTGGAGTCATTTTGAAATGGATAGTCAGTTTATTGGATTAGTTGATAAGGTGATGAAAATCTCTTTTAATCAGATGAATACTTTTAATGAATCAAAAAGAGATTTTTCATCCATCTCTAACTCATTAAAAGCCTTTGTAAATCTCATGGAATGACTTAATGGTACATTTTATGTCCCTTTCTTCTTTTGTGATTTTTAAACAGCTTAGCAAATTGTTCATAGAGAAAACTGTGTATCACAGCACAAATGCTTCATTGCAAAAGCTAATGCAGCCCCTTGCTCCCAGGGAGTTGGCCAACCAAGCCCAAATCAGAAGGACACCAAAGCTAATCTATTTTAAATTTTCTGAGACCAGAAAAATAAGTTGTAATGCACAAGGGCATTTTCTCCTGGAGTTTTCACCTGAGATTTCTATCTCTCCTCTCCTGTCCACATTAAGCAAAAAGAATAGAAGCGTGGCCTGAGGCAAAGCAAGGCCTTTTCTTCTAAACTCCTGAAGAGTGTCACAGTTGGTGAAAGCAGCTGATTTAACAGAGTGACTTACAACAGATATATTCACCTGAGGATTCTTTCAGTTTCTCAGCAAAATAACTGGGCAGTTAAAGGCATATGCCCTTTTTTGCTATTCTGTTCTTTAACCGATACTAATTTACTAAACACTTTTATAGAAACCAGTGTTACCAACAACTATTTTCATTCTATTGGTATTCAAATTAGTATTCACTACCTTTCTTCTCCTGTACCAGTCTGGTATACACTGGTACTGTCGCTAAGAAACCTCTGCTAGGGCCTAAGAAGCTCATAGCTAAATGAGCAATCTCAGTATAGTCAGGCATCACTTAATGACAGTAATATGTTCTAAGAAATGCATCATAGATAATTTTGTCATTGTATAGTCATAGAGTGTACTTATACAAACCTAGGGGGCATAGTCTACCACATGTCTAGATTATATGGTATAGCCTGTTGGACCTAGGCTACAAACCTGGATAACATGGTTATCTAAATATAAATACTAACATGGTACTGAACTGAATATCGTAAGATAATTGTAATACAATGGTAACTATTTATGTATTGAAATATATGTAAACATAGAGAAGGTAAAGACATGATAATTGTAATCTTATGGGACCACCATAATTAATATGCCCAACATATTGTTGACCAAAATGTCTTCATGCAGCACACAACTATATTCTGAAAAGGTAGCTACATTTACTTCAAATGGGAACAAGGAGGTGATAGCAAACTTAATTGCTTTTCCTGAGTGTCAGGTCACTTCCCATAGCATATGGGTCACCAAGGCCCCTGGAAGCCTTTCATCCAACCTATCAGCTCCTCATTCAGCTTCTACTCAAAGACAAAGTCACCAAATACCACACTAATGCTGATGACTATTTTTAATCATAAAAGGGATAAAGCTATTATCTTATAATACAAAAAAATCCATCAATCATATGACATTTTGAACATATGTCATTCAAAAATATGCAAAGTTTTAAGGTTAGCTCCTTTTAAGCATAAGATTCCTTTCTTATAATTTGCATTTCAGAAAACTAACCTAATCACGCGAGAAAGCACAGGTTTTAAATTTGCAAACGCCTTTAAAAGTTGGCTGAGATTTTATAGGAAAATCATAAATTTATGACTCAGAAATATTTTTCTCCATCTGTATTTTGCCAAGACCATTATATTTTGCTAATAACCAATTTATCACACTATTTACATTTTTAAATATAGATTTTAATATTGAGTTTTAACTGATTTCCTTGGTTCACACATCTCATGTCTTACTTGAAAGGATTTACATGAACTGGAGCTGAGGAATTTCACATATTCTCATCTTAAGTGCAGTGTCTGCAGGGAATAATTTCCTGTGGGAAGTAACCGTAGGAGTATCTCCACTGTTCTATGGAAAAGTAAGAACAGCTGCAAAATTTTAAAGAATAACCTATATAGAAATATGTCATACTAGGGGCATTTCTACCTTTCCTCTGACTAAACACAGACATCGTTCCTTAAGCACTTACTAAAGGGAAATTTGTTAACCCAGCTGATGTCCAAAAACAGGCTAGATATCACTAAACAGAAATTCAATAGTATTTTTCACAGCACTACGGAAAAAACAAATACAATTTATCAGGTCTGGGTTAAAATAATTAATTAAGCATTTCCTTTTTCTTTGTTTCTTTCTCTTTCTCATTCTCTCTTTCTTTAAGTCAGTAATCACATACTGAAGTTATAATACTTTGTTGGTTTCTTGTATACAGCAAAATTGTGTTCAAAGAGATGTCGTCCCACTGTGCTGAATAGAAACAATTTTTAATATGTATATAGCTATATAAATATTATAGCTATTGTACATGTAAAGTTAAAAGTACATAATATTTATTTAATACACAGAAGTAATACCTGAATTTTTCTCATATGAAAATGAAAAAGGTAATTTGTTAAATATTTATCTATCTATAAAATGTTTTTTAAGATAACTTTTTAGTTCCTTAGTTCTTAACACTGAAACATGTGGTAGGGGCAATGTCTGCTTAGGCAAGAGTTGCTCTCTGTTTGGTAAATTGTCAGATAGCACCTAAATTGCACTCCTGGGAATTTCTAAACTGTACTTAGAATTTTGAGTACTCTATTAGGAGAACGTCTGTAATTAGTCTGATACATGAGCTCACTTGCAAACATAATGGTATGTTTCAATCCATATTGGTATTTCAAATATGACCCCAGAATATTTTTTAAATATCATTTTGAAATCAGACAGCATAGCAAGGATGTAGGTGTCAAAATTAGACACAAATGGAAATGAAGTCATTACTTACACACTAACTTTTAAAAATTACTTTGGGTCTTTTTTTGTTAGGGTCATATACATGTTGTCATTCGCTTTTGAAAGATGGAAAAACAGATTATTTCAAATGTTATGCTGTATATTTCACAGCATTGTGAGGCCAAAGCAAGAATTTCATTTCTGTATAATACACTATAATGCTTCATATTTCCTCTGAAATGGAAAAATAATAAAAACGAAAAATGCCAATATTATAGTAAGATTCAAGGGTCATACATGTTTTTTTAAACAAAAACTGAGAAAAAGAGAAAAATTCTCTAAAATAATCTGAAAGACAGTGTATAATTCACTTATTTCTATCTATCCACTTCACAATGTCTCTAACCTCAATGAACAAAACAGGATCATTTCTTTCTGAAACTAAACCACAAAAAAGTTTATTAGACACATAAAAAAGATGCCATACAAATTATTAAGTTTTGACTAGTATGTTATAAAGAAGAAAAGAAACAATAAAGTTTTGACTGGTATGCTATAAAGAAGAAAAGAAACAATTGAAGGGGTACCTGAAAATAACAAAAAAGGTTTGGAGAAACAATGTATTCAAAGTTTAAATGTGAACACTGCCCCTAATTAAAGAGAATAGCAATTATGGAACTAAGTATTTGTAGTAGAATCACACTACCTTAAAGGAGAGGCCAAATTTTGCCCCATTTTACTTGAAGACAATGTCAAGAAAACCGGAGAAGTGATTGGATCTTGTGACTTTGGTCAGTTTCATAGATACATGGTCTGTGAGCACATAAAACTTCATTACAAACCTCACTGAAGGGTTCTGTTGGTCTTCCCAGGACCAGAATTAAAGACTATCAGCAAATTAGTCCAAAGAAACAGTGATTAATACTTTCGGTAGCCTAATGATGCTACTTTTGCTATAGCTAAACTGTGGATTAAATTTAGGAACCATGTGTCAATGTCTTTTCTGTGTTCTTCGTAGTGCTTAGGGCTGGGCAAACAGAAGATGCTCAAATACTTTTTGACTCACTGCTGTTCAACACCTAGCAGTGCTTCAGACACAGGAACAAAAGACTGAGTAGAATCTGGGTAAACATTCCATGATGTCATCACAGATTTGAAGCCAATGTGAAAATGTTTGGGAAAAAGCACCTCACAAAAGAATAATTTTAAAAGCAAAAAAAGTAACTGAGAAGTCAATATCGGGAGGAAAACTTTTGCAAAAATAGTTTACAATGCCTAGAAGAAATTTTCCACTTGAGGAAAATTTTACTTGAATATTTAAGTGGTGTTGAAACTTCAAAATGGCATATGTCTGAACTAAATTGAAAAATCTGTAACCAGGTACTAAGAATTTTAAATGGTACTTTTACTGATAATAATTTATATAAAATATCTAACATTAAGGGAGAAATAAAGGGATGATGTGAAGTAGGACAAGAAAGAGAAAAAGAAGAAATTAGTTCTATCTAATTTTTTGAGAAAGATAATTCAAAGGAGGACCCTTTGTTTGCTTGTATCAGAAGTTAGATAATTTTTTGCTTCAAAATTCTCATAACTGGTCATAACATTTTCTTACATCTATCTAATAAGTGAATAAATGAAGATCAATACTAATGCAAGGATTAATCTCTTTCATATTAATCTCTTTTTCATGTTAAAATATGAGGTAAATACTAGATGAGGCAAAGAAAAATATACTTGAGCAATATTCAAAAAGTTATATGTTTATCCAATCTTCATAAATATAGTACACAAACTATTTGCAATTGATAAGATGATTTAGAAAATATTTTAAATAGAATTCACTAAAAAGAACTATATTGATCCACTAAGAAATATTCTTGGCAAAAATCTTGTCTCAAGAAATGCTCAGCTATATACAGAGCCCTCAACCAATGCTATTGAATTGTACTGTTTTCTTTCTTGAAAAAAAAAAAAAAAAAAAAAAGCTGCACAAAGGGAACTAGAGAATGCCAAATGATGAAATATTTTTTTATTTCATATGCTTAGTAAAACTTAAAAGTATTTCATTCATAACCTCAAAACCTATACTATTACATGAGTACCCACAGAATCAGGAAACAAACCCATATAACTTTAAAGTATTTTAAAGAAAGTGTCAAAAAGGTTAATCCAATTCCACACTAAAGCATTCCCTCAGGTCTCCAAAGTAAAGTTTAAAATGTATAATCTAGTCTCCTGTGTCTGTTAATCCTTTGCACTTATGATCAGTTCCTGTTTATGTTAGCAAATAAAAAAGATTTAATGTAGGTCAAAGGTTCTCTGAGCTTGTTTCTTTTTTAAAAAGAAAAATCAATATCTCAAGGAAACCTAACTCTGCTTTTATAGGAACTGATTTTCTCTTAATAATAATAACAATAACATAGTCTAGATGACCTAGTTGAATCAACTGGATTAGTCACAAACTCAAATAAAATCAAAGTTAGCACTAGTTTACAAGGGTCAAACAAATTAAGCTTTCTTTGAGATTTGGACCAGCATCTGAGCCTAGTAACTAGGCTTCTTAATTGAAAATTAAGAACTGTCAAGTGTGAGGAAAACAGTGATGATTATGTAATAGCTTTCTATTGAGATTATTCTTGGCTAGCATCTGGACTATTTCACCTCACACTTCACAAGTTTTGATACTTTTGACATCTTAATCTAATGTAGATACTGTTTAAAATCCTGTGATCACTAAAGTGCTCTAAAATATGAGCTATTTAAATATGTATTTCCTGGCAATTAATGCTCACTGGTGACAGTGACCAAATGTTTTATTACACAATGGTAAATGAAAAGAAGCCATAGCTGATGAGGAACATATGAGAATTAACCTGGACATTTTTCCCCTATACCTTTTCACATTGCCACAGAATAAACAGATTTCACACAGTAGTTCTTTAATCTTCCTTAAAAGCATGATGATGGGAAATATCCTACGTAAAATATACGGTTTTGAATATAGTTATTAATCAAATTAAATATCCAATTTAGGAATTGCATGAAAGGTTGTCAAATTTACAGAGAAAAGGTCAAGGTAGTTTACATAGCCTGAGTAAATTATTTTCTCATCTGACTATATGATTTTTTCGACACAGACATTGCTTATGAAAACAGAACATTGAATCAGAAAGGGTAAATCTTAACTCACTATGTCTGGAAAGAAAAATATTAATTCACTGAGTTAATGCTACGTCTATTTTAATTACTCAAAAAGTTTAAAGCTGGTAACAGACACAATGTGCACATAGAGCAATATTACAACTACATAAACTAAGAAATTTAACCTTGGAAAAATAAGAACAGAAGAAAATGCACCAAATCATTAACTGTGTGCTTGAATAACAAAAATATCAGTGATTTTGATTCTCTTCCTTTGCTTTACTTCCCACTATCTTAATAAATATGAAGTGTTTTAAAGAACAAGTATGTTTCTGTAAGAAGAACAAGTATTTATGTTTCTTACATACAATATAATTTTAATTTTTACTGATACTTTTCAAGAAATGTGTGAAACACCTTAAGCTGATGTTTTGTTTCAATGGTTGTTTCTTCAGGAAAAAAAAAATGCAGTGTTTAACAAGTGCAGTTTAGTAGGATAGACAATTCTTCATATATACTGCCTTAATTTAGGAGTTCTAAGGTTCAAATCACAAATTAAATAGCTTCCAGAAACATATTTAATATACACAAGATTAATTCGGTGTTTCAATTTACTTCTCCAAGTATGTTATCTTTTCAGTGGTAAATGTTGGCCTCCTTTCAGTAAACAGTGCATTTGGCAAGAACTGGAGCATTTTCTCTGCTTTGCAAGTGATGATTAATGATTCAGTGCTCAACAACATCATGATCATTTTCACTGGTTCCCTGGTTTAAATTATGTGTATATATAATTTAATTTAATTTTTTATATATACCCCCCACACATACCTATACTTTATATTTTCCTTCTGTAAATTCATATATGTAAAAGAAAGATTAACATTCAGATTGTATCACGTGGCATAGAGATAAAGAATGCATTTAAATGTAAATATTTCATCATCCGGAATCAACTCTACTTCCCCCACTCCCCTCAATTTATGAAAAGTCAAATCTTATATTAATGTATTATGATGCATGTTCTTTAAGTAGCTAAAAAATTAGGATAGCCCTTCCCTTGAGATAAATACTGTTCATATACATACCTATGGAAGCAATAACTTTCCATGTCACCAACACATTCTAAGAAAGTGAACGTGTGAAAATGTGGAAATATATAAAATAATAATAGTGCTTATCATTTATGGAGTGGTTATTAGGTATTGGGGAATGGGCCAGGTACTTACAGATACAGTTCATTGATGCTTTTCTAAATCTCTGAGAATAGGAGTCGTTGCACTCTCTTTATAGGTGAAGAAACTGAGACTCCAGAACTTAAACTAATGTTACAGCTCATAAAAGGTAGCGCTGGGAGTTGGAATGTATCCTACTTGATCTCAGGCCCTAGGGCTTTCTGCTCTGCTGTGGTACTGCCTTCATGTTGCTGAAATGGGCTACTCATGGCCTGGATTAAGTGGCAGAACTTGGTGAGAGCCTTCAAACAAACATCATAACTGAGATGTTCATTTGCTCTACGGTGGAGCAAATATAAAGAGAAAAATCTTCCAAACTAGAAGAAAATGAAATGCATGTCAGTGGAGAGAGATAGAATAAACAGGTTATACCCTACAGGTTGGCCTACACAGATTTCTTCAAGATATTTTTAAAAGGAAAAAGTAAATTTCCTTTCCTAGCTTTGAGTCATCATAGGTTCTCTCTTCTGGAGGCTGAGCCATGTCAGGTAAGCCTCATATCTAGGGAAAGGGAGTTACTGAGAATTATTTGTCCTGAACCTTCTTTCGGTATTGAGATGAGCTTTTAGGAAAGAGCTTAAGCTAGTATTATTTAATTATTTCTCCCTATCTGCCATTTAAAACATTTGACTTTTGAAGGAAAAATAGACCATTAGAGGGAGAAAACATGTTTTCAAAAGACATGTTTCTCACAAAGACATACACATTTTTAAAAATTGATTGCTTAATAGGGAGATTGGTTTAGTTCTCTGAGGTGTTTGGTCAATAAATCGGAGACTTTTAAAAAATTAGTTTTGTTAAGGTAAAATATACATACATAATTTCCATCTTCACCATTTTTAAGTGTAAAAAAATACATTTTCTTTTTCTACTTCATCCCCTACCCTCTTTTCCAGCCTCTGGGAATCCACTCTCTATTTTCATGAGATCCACATTTTTAGCTCCCACGTATGAGTAAGAGCATGTGATATTTGTCTTTCTGTGCTTGGCTTATTTCACTTAACAGATTGGAGATTTTTATTATCCCTGAGAGCCAGGAGGAAATTCATTTTAAGCATTTAGTTTTCACAATGATTACAGTTTTATTATTTTTCCTTGATAATTAAAAAATTCAAATAGTCTAAGAGATAAGAAAGACAAACAATATATAAGAGTGAAAAAAAAGTAAAACATACCTTGTAATTAATTCTACTACTCTACAAGGGGGATCATTAACACTCTGGTAACTAAACTTACTTACTTTATGCATAAAAATAGGTAGGAAGGTAGGTAGGTAGAGAGATGATTGATAGATGATTAGATAGATAGATAGATAGATAGATAGATAGATAGATAGATAGAATTTTACATAAATGGAACCATAACAACATTTAGTGGTTTATTTTTATAATCATTAATGTTTAGTTTTGTCAATTTTCCACTATATTTACATAACACCCATTCACTGCCACCTCTAGATAAGTCACATTTGGAACTTATTTATCTTCTCTATATTTTTCCATTCTTAGGTATCATTTGCAATGACATACGGGGACTTTGCAATTGTTTGTTTCACAAAATTTAAATATTTCTTTTCCCCTTAAAAATATCTTGAGGAAACCTCTTCAAGTGAGTTGACTTAAGCATAATTCATGTTTTTAATAGCTGAATAATGTGCCACTGTATTAGAAGCATAATGTGTTATTTCCCAATGATGATCACGTCAGGTATTTCTATCTTTTACAAATAGTATTAAAAGGAATATCCTTGGGTATCTATGTCTTTGATGTATGAGGCCTTTAGGTTTTTTAAAAAATAAATCTTGTGTATATTTAAGGTATATAACGTAATATAAATGCATATATGTAGTAAAATGGTTACTATAGCGAAACAAATTAACATATCTATCATCTTACATAATTACCCATTTCCCCCAGACTATGCATTAAGATCTCTACCCATTTAGGAAAATCACAAATACAATACACTCTATTATTAACTATAGACCTTATGTTGTACATTGGATCTTTTGATTTGTTCATCTTACCCATTTGCTATTTTGTATTCCTTGACGAACATGTCCCTGTTTTTCTCCCCCAACCCCTGACCCTGATAACAACCGTTTTATTCTTTATCTTTGTGTGCTTGACTTTTAATTTTTTTAGATTCCACATATAAAAGAGATGATGCCAACTTTTTTGCTGTGTCTGATTAATTTCACTATGCGTGTCCTCCAAGTTTATCCATGTTGTGACAATGTACATATACCACTGTTTATCCATTTGTCCATTGATGGACACCTAGATTATTCCCATATCTTCACTATTATGAATGGTGCTGCAATGAACATGGGAGCAAACATCTTTATGAAGAGTAGTTTCAATCCCTTGGGGTATAAATCTAGAAGAGGGATTGCTGTGTCATATTGTAGTTCTATTTTTAATATCTTTAGGAATTTCAAAACTATCTTCCATAATGGCTGCACCAATCTACATTCTCACCAGTAATATACAAAGGTTTCCTTTTCTGTACACCTCGTCAACACTTGCTGTCTCTTGTCTTTTGATAATAGTGATCCTAACAGATGTGAGGTGGTATCTCATAATGATTTTTATTTGCATTTTCCTGATGATTAGTGATGCTGAGCACCTATTCATATACCTGTAGGCCATTTTTATGTCATCTTTGGAAAAATATCTCCTCAAGTCCTTTGTTCATTGTGTTGATTATTCTGATTTATTTATTTTTGTTTTTGTACCCTGAACTTTTGGTGTGATATCCAAGAAATCATTGCCAAGCTCAATGTCAAAGAGCTTTTCCCCTATGTTTTCTTCCAGGAATTTTATGGTTTGGGGCCTTACATTTAGGTCTTTTATCCAATTTGAGTTGATTTTTGTATATGGTGTAAGGTAAGAGTTCAATTTCATTCTTTTGTTTGTGGAAATCTAGTTTTCCCAACACCACTTATTGAAGAGACCATTCTTTTCCCATTATGTCTTTTTGGTGCCCTGGTTGAAAATTAGTTGACTATATTTGTTTGGATTAATTTCTGTGCTCTCTATTCTGTTCTACTGGTCTGTATATTTTCATGCCAGTACTATTCTGTTTTGATTACTATGGCTTTGTAATATAATTTCAAAACAGGTATTGTTATGCCTCCACATTGTTTTGAATATTGCTTTGGCTAGGTCCTACTTTATGGGACAGATTTTCAGATATGGAGTGCAAGGTCAAAAAATATATTATATGTTAATTATATTAGATACTAACAGATGGAATTTTTAAAGGCTGTAAGAAGCTCCATTTAACATGGACATGGTAAGTGACAATGAAATATATATTGTGTTTCTGTTATATAAGTAATGGATATTTAAAATCTCTCTTTCATTCCTTCTTTTGTTTAATCATATGTTTACTGAGCACCTAGATGCCAGGTACAAAAGCAGTCTATCACTTCATTTAGAATGACCAGAAATTAAAATTAAAGTGGCTATATCTGAGAATCTTACCCACAGTTTTAACTACTTTGTAATGACTCTCAAAAATATTCCCCAGGGAGCATTTGAGAATTACCTCTTTCATGTGGGATGGTTGGTTGGCCATCCATTCAGTAGGCTGATTTTCAGTCTACTTCACTTCTTAAATTCACAGAATCATCATCACCATGAACCCCTATTATTTATGGGAGTTTATTCTGTTCTTCAGGTGTGTTATGTCAGAAAAAAAAAAAGATTAAAAATTAATGCTGCTGCCACTAACCTAACCGAATTCACTGCAAGTGATTGTCTGATTGCAAGAGCTACAGAGTGGTTTTGTCCCTGAAATCGGATGACTTGACTTCCTGTCTACATCCATATACCATTATTTTAGAAATGTTTACTCAATTTAGCTAACCAGGCTTGCTGAAATAAACCAATTTTAAAAGAATTGATACATTCTTTTAGAGCAAAAATATATCATTTTAAATATACATAACAGATTTGATAAGGTACTTTAATAGAAGTCTAAGATAGTTGCACCTCAGAATTCAATAAAGAAATTTTGTAGAATCCACATAACTTACACATGGCTTTGTGTCTGATCATATCATATAAAGCTATTTTGAATTTTATTTTTAACTGACACAGAGGAGAAAATGCTTTATTAATTGAGGAAAGAAATCTTTGAGTAGGAGTAGCATTGACTTTTAAATTATTGGCCTTATCTTGCTCTTTTATGTATGCTCAGAATAGTGACAGCATTTTCAACAGCGTTCCAAAAACCATTTAGCTTACAAGGTAGAATTATTGTGATACAGAACACTTAATGCATTTCTTCTTCATAGCATCTTATTTCATAAAAATCAATTGGATTTTATGCCTTGCATAGAAGGGTGGCTTTCTTCCACAATGAAGTCACAGTTATTATGGGTAAGCTGGCCAGATATCATCAAATGCACTAGAACCTTTCTATAGTATTTATTGTTGTACAGAATGCAATGTAAGGCACTCCACCACACTACAATAAGTAGCATTTTCTCTAGCACATTTCTCTAGCACAACCCTTTATAGGAAGCTATTAATATTAGAAAGGTAGGCAAGAATATCTTGAAGTTTTTCCGGAGAGTACTTTACTAAAGTAACAAAAAAGCTGCCCTAATACAGGTTTAAACACAGGTGGTACCTAGCATAGTGCCTAGCCCATGGTAGGCATTCATGAGATATTTGTTGAATAAATGAGTGAAAGCAATTATCTGGCATGTACATGTAATAAATGAGTGAAAGCAGTTCTCTGGCATGTACAATGATGACACGTACAGGTGTAAGACATTAACAGACACAAACAAAGGACTCAAGCTCCATTGACACAGATAAGAAAATAATACTGGATTTGCACACAGCTAAATAATCAGAGCTGGGGAACCAGGAGCATATTTTAAATTGAAGGACAAACTTCATAGCTCTTTGGAAGTCCAATCAATGAGATCTCAGATTAAAATTCCATCTGGTTCTTCTAAATGCTTGTTTTTTGTTTGTTTTGTTTTGTTTGTTGTTGTTTTTGTTGGTGGTAGTGGTTTTTGTTGTTGTTGTTGTTGTTGTTGTTGTTGTTGTTTTCATTCTAAGGGGCCTTATAACTTACTGGCTTCTTTCAATTCTTCCTGGCTTCTTTCAAGACTCAGTCTATGTGCTTGCCTGTTTATCAAATGTCAATGGCTGGTAACAACCATAGTGCATTATTGACCATTTACTGAATCAGGAATACGAGGAAATGTTCTTCAATTTATATATCCAATTATTAATAGGCCTGGGCTTCAAGACTTTTTGAGGCCGATTCCTGCAGCATGAATCAGGAAAGTTTCAGTACATGCTCATTTTCTTTAAATATTCATAGCAGTAAATACAATACTTTTAAAGGTATTTCTTCCAAACCAATGACCAAAAATAAATGCAAGCATACTTCAGAGATATTGCAGATTTGGTTCTAGACCACCACAATAAAGTGAAGATAACAATAAGGGAATTCACATAGATTTATATTTATACTATACCGTAGCATATTAAGTGTTTACTATATTCTTCTTTTAGGCATAATGAAATAGCATCATGTCTTTAGAAATATACACAAAAACTACTTTATTGGTCAGGTGCAGGGGCTCATGCCTGTAATCCCAGAACTCTGGGAGGCCAAGGCAGGTGGATCACTTGAGATCAGGAGTTCAAGGCCAGCCTGAGCAACATGGTGAAACCCCATCTCTACTAAAAATACAAAATTAGCTGGACATGGCGGTGCACACCTGTAATCTCAACTACTTGGGAGGCTGAGGCAGGAGAATCACTTGAACCCAGGAGGCAGAGGCTACAGTGAGCCAAGATCATGACACTGCACTCTGGCCTGGGCAACAAGAGAAAAACTCCATTTCAAAAACAAAAAATAAAAATAAAAAAGGAAAAGGAAAAAAAAAAAAACACCTACTTTAGTGCTAAAAATTGCTAACAATCATCTGAGCTTTCAGAGAGTCATAATCTTTTTCCTGAGGAGTGTCTTCCCTTGATGTTGATGGCTTAAAATGAGACAATAATAAAGTTGGCCACATCGATTGGCTTTTCATTTCACAAAAGATTTCACTGTAGCATACAATGCTGTTTGGGAGCATTTTACATGCTCTCAGTAGAATATTTTTCAAAATTAGAATCAATCTTCTCCAAATTTGCCACTGCTTTATCAACTAACTTTTGTAATATTCTTTGTGGTCATTTCAACAACATTTATAGCATCTACGCCAGGAGTAGATTCCATCTCAAGAAACCACATCCAGAAGAAGCAACACCTCATCTGTTCAAGATTTATCATGAGATTGTAGCAATTCAGTCACATCTTCAGTCTTCACTTCTGACTCTAGTTCCCTTGCTAGTTCCACTTCATCTATAGTTACTTCCCCCACTGTAGTCTTAAACCCCACAAAGTCATGCAGGAGGGATGGGATCAATATCTCCCAAACTCCTTATAATGTGGATACTTTTACTTCCTCCCATGAATCACAAATGTTCTTAATGGCACCCAGAATGGTGAATCCTTGCCAGAAGGGTTTCAATTTTATCAGCAAAATCACTTTCTGGTAACTACTGTTTTACAAAATGTATTTCTGAAATAATGAGGCTCGAAAGTCAAAATTATTCCTTCATCCATAGGCTTCAGAACAGATGTTGTGTTAGCAAGCATGAAAATGCATCTCCTTATGCATCTCCATCAGAGCTTTTGAATGACGAGGTGTATTGTCAAGGAGCAGTTATACTTTGAATAATGTCTTCTTTCTAAGCAGTAGGTCTCAACAGTGAGCTTAAAATATTCAGTAATCTATATTGTAAACTGACGTGCCATCATCCAGGGTTTGTTATTCCATTTATAGAGCACAGACGGAATAGATTTAGCTAATTCTTAAGGGTCCTAAGATTTTTGGAATGGTAAATGAGCATTGGCTTCAACTTAAAGTCACCAGCTGCATTGGCCCTTAACAAGAGAATCACCTTGTCTTTTAAAGTGTTGAAGACAGGCATTGACTTCCTCTAGCTATTAAAGTCCTAGATGGCATCTTCTTCTAAAGAAAGACTATTTTGTCTACACTGAAAATCTGCTATTTAGTGTAGCCACTTTCATCAATGATCTTAGCTAGAACTTCTGGATAACTTCTGGCAACTTCTAGTCAGTTTTTGCTGCTTCACCTTGCACTTTTATGTTATGAAAGTGATATAAACCTTAACCTTAAACCTATTGAACCACCACTTCTAGCTTTAAACTTCTCTTCTGCAGCTTCCCCACCTTTGTCAGCCATAGAATCAAAAAGAGTTAGGGTGTTGGTCTGAATTAGGCTTTGGCTTAAGGAAATGTTGTTGCTAGTTTGATATATCTGGACCACTAAAACTTTCTCCATATCAACAATACACTATTTTGCTTTCTTATCATTCATGTATTCACTGAACTAGCACTTTCAATTTCCTCAAGAAATTTTCCTTTGCTTTTATAACTTGGCTTACTGTTTGGAGCAAGAAGCCTAGCACTCATCCTGTCTTGGCTTTTTATATGCCTTCCTTACTGAGCTTAATCATTTCGAGATTTTGATTTAAAGTGAGAGACAAGCAACTCTTCCTTTCACTTGAACACTTAGAGGCCATTGTAGGGTTATTAATTGGCTTAATTTAAATATTATTGTGTCTCAAAGAATAAGAAGGCCAGAGGAGAGTGAGAAAGAAATGGAGGAAAGGCTGTACACAGACATGGTGGAGCAGTCAGAATACATACATTTATCAGTTAAGTTCTCCCTCTTATATGAGGACAGTCTATGGCGCCCCAGTAGTGACATCACAGATCCCTATATAACAGATAGAATAATATTGAAAAAGTTTGAAATATTGCAACAATTACCAAAACGTGACACAGAGACATGAAGTGAGTACGTGTTGTTGGAAAAATGAACCCAGCAGACTTGTTCAATGCATAGTTGCCACAAACCTGCAATTTGTAAGAAAATGCAGTAACTACAAATCACAAAAAAGTGAAGTACAATAATATGATTTATGCCTATATTGTATATCTATGTAGTTCTATATAGTTAGCAATATCCATCTTTCTTTTCAAAATTTCTTATTTTCTTTTTTGGGTTAAAAGTTTTCTTTTCCCCATATTTCTGAGACTAAATATTTTCCCTACATTTTTTACAAGGTTGTAAGTGTTCTTTATATTTCTTTATATTTAAGTTTTTACCCCAGATATAAGATGGGGACCCTACTTAATTTTATTGCCCTCCAGATAGATGGTAACTCAGCAAGAAATACCCTTTTTACCCTGAGTTGAAATGTCATTATGTCTTATTAATTTTTTATATACATTGGGATCGTTTTCTGGATTCACTATTATTTAATAGGGCAAGTCTCCCTTTATTATTGTGTTCTGTCATAATTTTCTTGATTGTCTTAAAGCATCTCTTCTTCCATGTAAACTTTAATGTAGTTTATCTGGTTTAAACAATCTTTTGAGATTCTAATTAGTGATTTATTAAATTTATTTTTTGTATCAGATTATTTCCACCCAACTGAATAATCTTCTCTTTATAGAGATATTCTGTATATCCTGCATATTTCCAATATAATTTTATGGTTTTCCTTTTATAAGTCTAGTTTCTTTTTTGTTAAATTATTTCCTAAGAATTTTATGTTTTTCATATTGTGGTTAATAACATTTTTGTTATATCCATTTCCAGGATCTTATTGTTAACATGGAAAACACTCATAATTTTTTAATATTTTTCTTTTATCAAAATAATTTACCACAGAGCCTCATTAATTCTATTGGTGTATGCGTGTGTGTTTTACTAAAGTTTATTAAATGTATCAACATTTATTTCTACTTTCAATGCATACATCGATTATTTAATTTTATTGTCTTAAAGTTTTATCTAGAAATTTCAAACCCTGACCAATAATATCAATAATGGCAGATATCTTTGCCTCTTCTTAATTGTATTGTAATGGTTTTTGCCACTTAGAAAAATAAAAATTTTTATTTTTAATAAATAGCCTTTGTAAAGTAGGTTTCTTTTACTATTATTTAACCTAGAGGTTTTTAAAAACTCGCTGCCAAATTTAAGCATTTTTTAAAATTATTTTTTATTTCAATAGTTTTGGGGTGTAGGTGCTGTTACATAAATGTGATTTTTACTGATGAATTCTGAGACTTTAGTGCACCTGTCATTCAAGCAGTGTACACTGTCTCACCTCCCAAACTCCTCCCCAAGTCCCCACAAAGACCATTATATCACTCTGTATGTCTTTGCATCCTCATAGCTTAGTAACCATTTATAAGTGAGAATACATGATATTTATTTGATTCCTGAGTTACTTATCTTAGAATAATGGCCTCCATCTTCATCCAAGCTGCTACAAAAGACATTATTTCATTCCTTTTTACAGCTAAGTAGTATTCCATGGTGTATATAAAACACATTTTCTTTATCCACTTGTTGGTCAATGGGCACTTAGGTTGATTCCATACTTTGCAATTGTGAATTGTGCTACTACAAATACACGTGTGCATGTCTTTTTCATATAATAACTTCTTTTCCTTTGTGTAGATACTCAGCAGTGAGACTGCTGGATTGAATAGTAAATCTACTTTTAGTTCTTTAAGGAAACTCCATATTGTTTTCCATAGTGGTTGTACTAGTTTACATTCCCACTAGAAGTATAAAAGTGTTACCTTTTCACGATATCTAAGTCAACGTCTATTGTTTATTAACTTTATAGTTATGGCCATTCCTTCAGGAGTAGGGTGGTATCTCGTGGTTTTAATTTGTGTTTCCCTGATTAGTGATAGTGAGCATTTTTTCATATGTTTGTTGGCTGTCTATATATCTTCTCTTGAGAATTGTCTATTCATGTCCTTTGTCCAATTTTTGATGGGATTATTTGTTTTTTTCTTTGCTGATTCATTTGAATTCCATGTAGATACTGCATACCAGTCCTTTGTTGGAGACATAGTTTGAAAATATTTTCTCCCATTTTGTGGGTTTTCTGTTTGCTGATTATCTCCTTTGCTGTGCAGAAACTTTTTAGTTTAATTAGGTTCCATTTATTTATTTTTATTTTTGTTGTATTTGCTTTTGTGGTCTTAGTCCTGAATTCTTTGCCTAAGTCAATGTCCAGAGAGTTTCTCCAGTGTTATCTTCTAATATTTTTTACACTTTTTGGTCTTAAATTTAAGTATTTGGTTCATCTTCAAGTTGATTTTTGTATAAGGTGAGAGATGGAGATTCAATTTCATTCTTCTACATGTTTTCTCAGCACTATTTATTGAATAGAGTATCCTTTCACCAATTTTTTTTTTTGTATGCTTTGTTGAAGATAAGTTGGCTGTAAGTATTTGGCTTTATTTCTGGGTCCTCTATTCTGTTCTCTATTCAGGTCCCAGTGCCTATTTTTATACCAGTGCCATGCTGTTTTGGTAACTATAGCTTTGTAATATCATTTGAAGTCAGGAATGTGATGCCTCCAGATTTGTTCCATCTTCTTAGTATTTAAGCACATCATTTTTAATTTCTGTGATCATATCATTTAATTTGTTGTTGTAAAGTATTGTGCTGCTATATTCTAACATTTAATCACCTTTTCATTTCTAGAACAAACCCTGTATCATGTAGATGCATTATTCTTTTTCCATATTGGAATCTCTTTACCTGTATTTAATTTGGCAAATTTGTGCCTCTATTTTTAAGTGAGATTACACTATATATTTTGTCTATATAATCTTTATCAGGTTTATTACTAAAGTTATACCAGCACCAAAAAATTACCCAGGAAGGTTTTTTAAAATTATTTTATGGTGTGAAACAGTTTAAATAGAATGGGAAAGTTAAATTGCTAAAAGTTAGCTAGAATTCATCCACAAGTCTTTCTGATACTGGTGTTTTTTGAAGATGGCTCAGTGATCTCCTACTCAAGATCTATTCAAGACCTATGTTAAATAGTCTGTCTGAGTATTCCTCTTAAATTGCCTTTACTAATCTGTATTTTTATAGAAAGACATTTGTTTCCTATAAGTTTTCAAAGCTTTTGCCAAATAATTGCAGTTTCTTCTATAATTCTTTTCATCTTTCTTGTCATTCTATTGTTTCCCAGAGGTAATTTTGTGTGTTTTTCCTCTATCTCTTTTTTCTTCATCACTTTCATAATCAAAACTTTTAGTTGATTTCTTTAATTGATTATTTTACAAAACCATCTGTTTTGATTAATTGTATCACTACTACTTTTTTTTTTCAGCAATTTTAAATTCATCTATTTTCTCTCTACATCTTTCTGGTGAAATTTTTTATTCTTTTCTCAATTTCTTAAGATAAATACTGGTGAGAGGCATGCCCAAGATGGCCGAATAGGAACAGCTCCAGCCTCCAGCTCCCAGCGTGAGCGACATGGAAGATGGATGATTTCTGCATTTTCAACTGAGGTAACGGATTCATCTCACTGGGGCATGTTGGACAGTTGGCGCTGGTCTATGGGTGCAGCCCGACCAGTGAGAGCTGAAGCAGGGCGAGGCACTGCCTCACCTGGGAAGCGCAAGGGGGAAGAGAATTCTTTTTCCTAGCCAAAGGAAAGTGAGACACGCAACACCTGGAAAATTGGGTAACTCCCACCCTAATACTGCTCTTTACCAAGGGTCTTAGCAAACGGCACACCAGGAGATTATATCCCACACCTGGTCCAGAGGGTCCCATGCCCAGGGAGCCTCCCTCATTGCTAGCACAGCAGTCTGAGGTCTAACTGCAAGGTGGCAGTGAGGCTGGGGGAGGATCGCCCACCATTGCTGAGGCTTAAGTAGGTAAACAAAGCCACTGGGGAGCTCGAATTGGGTGGAGTCCACCATAGCTTAAGGAGGCTGGCCTGCTTCTGTAGACTCCTCCTCTGGGGACAGGGCATAGCTAAATAAAAAGCAGCAGAAATCTCAGCAGAGGAAAATGCCCCTGTCTGACAGCTTTGAAGAGAGCAGTGGATCTCCCAGCACGGAGGTTGAGATCTGAGAACGGACAGACTGCCTGCACAAGTGGATCCCTGACCCCTGAGTACTCTAACTGGGAGACATCCCCCACTAAGTGCAGACTGACACCTCACACATCACACGGTGGGGCACACCCCTGAGACGAAGCTTCCAGAGCAAGAATCAGACAGCAACACTCAATGTTCAGCAATATTCTATCTTCTGCAGCCTCCACTGCTGATACCCAGGCAAACAGGGTCTGGAGTGCACTTCAAGCAAAGTCCAATAGACCTATAGCTGAGGGTCCTGACTGTTAGAAGGAAAACTAACAAACAGAAAGGACACCCACACCAAAACCCATCAGTACGTCACCATCATCAAAGACCAAAGGCAGATAAAACCACAAAGATGGGGAAAAAGCAGGGCAGAAAAGCTGGAAATTCAAAAAATCAGAGTGCATCTCTCCCTCCAAATGAACGCAGCTCATCGCCAACAACAGAACAAAGCTGGATGAATGACTTTGACGAGTTGAGAGAAGAAGGCTTCAGTCGATCAAACTTCTCAGAGGTAAAGGAGGAACTACGTAACTAGCGCAAAGAAACTAAAAACCTTGAAAAAATAATGCATGAATGGATAACTAGAATAATCAATGCAGAGAAAACCTTAAAAGAACTGATACAGATGAAAACCATAACAGGAGAACTACGTGACAAATGCACAAGCTTCAGTAACCAACTCGATCAACTGGAAGAAAGAGTATTAGTGATTGAAGACCCAATGAATGAAATGAAGTGAGGAGAGAAGTGTAGAGGAAAAAAGAGTAAAAAGAAAAGAACAAAACCTCCAAGAAATATGGAATTATGTGAAAAGACCAAATTTACATCTGACTGGTGTGCCTGAAAGTAATGGGGAAAATGGAACCAAGTTGGAAAATACTCTTCAGGATATCATCCAGGAGAACTTCCCCAACCTAATAAGGCAGACCAACATTCAAATTCAGGAAATACAAAGAATGCCAAAATACTCCTCGAGAAGAGCAACTCCAAGACACATAATTGTCAGATTCACCAAAGTAGAAATGAAGGAAAAAATGTTAAGGGCAGCCAGAGAGAAATGTCAGGTTACACACAAAGGGAAGCCCATCAGACTAACAGCAGATCTCTCGGCAGAAACTCTCCAGCCAGAAGAGAGTGGGGGCCAATATTCAACATTCTTGAAGAAAAGAATTTTCAACCCAGAATGTCATATCCAGCCAAACTAAGTTTCATCAGTGAAGGAGCAATAAAATCCTTTACAGACAAGCAAATGCTTAGAGATTTTGTCACCACTAGGCCTGCTCTACAAGACATCCTGAAGGAAGCACTAAACATGGAAAGGAACAACCGGTACCAGCCATTGCAAAAACATGCCAAAATGTAAAGTCCATCGATGCTAGGAAGACACTGCATCATCTAACGAGCAAAATAACCAGCGAATATCATAATGACAGGATCAAGTTCACACATAACAACCTTAAATGTAAATGGAATAAATGGTCCAATTAAAAGACACAGACTGGCAAATTGGATAGAGTCAAGACCCATCAGTTTGCTATATTGAGGAGACCGATCTCACATGCAGAGACACACTAGGCTCAAAATAAAGGGATGGAGGAAGATCTACCAAGCAAATGGAAAACAATAAAAAAGCAAGGTTGTAATCCTGCCTTTGATAAAACAGACTTTAAACCATCAAAGATCAAAAGAGACAAAGAAGGTCATCACATAATGGTAAAGGGATCAGTTCATCAGGAAGAGCTAACTATCCTAAATATATGCACCCAATACAGGAGCACCCAGATTCATAAAGCAAGTCCTTATAGAGTTACAAAGAGACTTAGACTCCCATGAAACAATAATGGGAGACTTTAACACCTCACTGTCAACATTAGACAGATCAACGAGACAGAAAGTTAACAAGGATATCCAGGAATTGAACGCATCTCTGCAGCAAGCAGACCTAATAGACATCTATAGAACTCTCCACCCCAAATCAACAGAATATACATTCTTCTCAGCACCACATCGTACTTACTCCAAAATTGACCATATAATTGGAAGTAAAGCACTCCTCAGCAAATGTAAAAGAACAGAAATGATAACAAACTGTCTCTCAGACCACAGTGCAATCAAACTAGAACTCAGGACTAAAAAACTCAATCAAAACTGCTCAACTACATGGAAACTGAACAACCTGCTCCTGAATGACTACTGGGTACATAACAAAATTAAGGCAGAAATAAAGATGTTCTTCGAATCCAATGAGAACAAAGATACAACATCCTAGAATCTTTGGGACACATTTAAAACAGTGGGTAGACGGAAATTTATAGCACTAAATGCCCACAAGAGAAAGCAGCAAAGATCTAAAATTGACACCCTAACATCACAATTAAAAGAACTAGAGAAGCAAGATCAAACACATTCAAACACTAGCAGAAGGCAAGAAATAACTAAGATCAGAGCAGAACTGAAGGAGATAGAGACATAAAAAACCCTTCAAAAAATCAATGGATCTAGAAGCTGGTTTCTTGAAAAGATCAACAAAATAGATGGACGACTAGCAAGACTAATAAAGAAGAAAAGAGAGGAGAATCAAATAGACGCAATCAAAAATGATAAAGGGGATATCAGCACCGACCCCACAGAAATACAAACTACCATCAGAGAATACTATAAACACCTCTATGCAAATAAACTAGAAAACCTAGAAGAAATGGATAATTTCCTGGATACTTACACTCTCCCAAGACTAAACCAGGAAGAAGTTGAATCTCTGAATAGACCAATAGCAGGCTCTGAAATTGAGGCAATAATTAATAGCCTACCAACTAAAAAAAGTCCAGGACTAGACAGATTCACAGCCAAATTCTACCAGAGGTACAAGGAGGAGTTGGTACCATTCCTTCTGAAACTATTCCAATCAATAGAAAAAGAGGGAATCCTCCCTAACTCATTTTACAAGGCCACCATCATCCTGATACCAAAGCCTGACAGAGATACAACAAAAAAAAGAGAATTTTAGACCAATATCCCTGATGAACATCAATGCAAAAATCCTCAATAAAATACTGGCAAACCGAATCCAGCAGCACATGAAAAAGCTTATCCACCATGATCAACTGGGCTTCATCCCTGGGATGCAAGGCTGGTTCAACATATGCAAATCAATAAACGTAATCCAGCATATAAACAGAACCAAAGACAAAAACCACATGATTATCTAAATAGATGAAGGAAAGGCCTTTGACACAATTCAAAAGCCCTTCATGCTAAAAACTCTCAATAAATTCGGTATTGATGGAACTTATCTCAAAATAATAAGAGCTATTTATGACAAAGCCACAGCCAATATCATGCTGAATGGGCAAAAACTGGAAGCATTCCCTTTGAAAACTGGCACAAGATAGGGATGCCCTCTCTCACCACTCCTATCCAACATAGTGGTGGAAGTTCTGGCTAGGGCAATCAGGCAAGAGAAAGAAATAAAGGGTATTCAGTTAGGAAAAGAAGAAGTCAAATTGTCCCTGTTTGCAGATGACATGATTGTATATTTAGAAAACCCCATTGTCTCAGCCCAAAATCTCCTTCAGCTGATAAGCAACTTCAGCAAAGTCTCAGGATACAAAATCAGTGTGCAAAAAACACAAGTATTTTTGTACACCAATAACAGACAAACAGAGAGCTGAATCATGAATGAACTCCCATTCACGATTGCTTCAAAGAGAATAAAACACCTAGGAATCCAACTTACAAGGCATGTTAAGGACCTCTTCAAGGAGAACTACAAACCACTGCTCAACAAAATAAAAGAGGACACAAACAAATGGAAGAACATTCCATGCTCATGGATAGGAAGAATCAATATCATGAAAATGGCCATACTGTCCAAGGTAATGCATAGATTCAATGCCATCCCCATTAAGCTACCAATGACTTTCTTCACAGAATTGGAAAAAACTGCTTTAAAGTTCATATGGAACCAAAAAAGAGCCAGCATTGCCAAGACAATCCTAAGCCAAAAGAACAAAGCTGGAGGCATCATGCTACCTGACTTCAAACTATACTACAAGGCTGCAGTAACCAAAACAGCATGGTACTGGTACCAAAACAGAGATATAGACCAATGGAACAGAACAGAGCCCTGAGAAATAAGACCACACATCTACAGCCATCTGACCTTTGACAAACCTGACAAAAACAAGAAATGGGGAAGGGATTCCCTATTTAATAAATGGTGCTGGGAAAATGGGCTAGCCATATGTAGAAAGCAGAAACTGGATCCCTTCCTTACACCTTACACAAACATTAATTCTAGATGGATTAGAGACTTAAATGTTAGACCTAAAACCATAAAAACCCTAGAAGAAAACCTAGGTAATACCACTCAGGACATAGGCATGGGCAAGGACTTCATGTCTAAAACACCAAAAGCTAGAACAACAGAAGCCAAAATTGACAAATGAGATCTAGTTAAACTGAAGAGCTTCTGCACAGCAAAAGAAACTACCATCAGAGTAAACAGGCAACCTACAGAATGGGAGAAAATTTTTGCAATCTACTCATCTGACAAAGGGCTAATATCCAGAACCTATAAAGAACTCAATCAAGTTTACAAGAAAAAAAACAAACAACCCCATCAAAAATTGGGCAAAGGATATGAACAGATACTTCTCAAAAGAAGACATTCATACAGCCAACAGACACAGGAAAAAATGCTCATCATCACTCGCCATCAGAGAAATGTAAATCAAAACCACAATGAGATACCATCTCACACCAGTTAGAATGGCAATCATTAAAAAATCAGGAAACAACAGGTGCTGGAGAGGATGTGGAGAAATAGGAACACTTTTACACTGTTGGTGGGACTGTAAACTAGTTCAACCATTGTGGAAAACAGTGTGGTGATTCCTCAAGAACCTAGAACTAGAAATACCATTTGACCCAGCCATCCCATTACTGGGGATATACCCAAAGGATTTTAAATCATGCTGCTATAAAGACACATGCACACGTTATGTTTATTGCGGCACTATTCACAATAGCAAAGACTTGGAATCAACCCAAATGTCCATCAGTGACAGACTGGATTAAGAAAATGTGGCACATATACACCATGGAATACTATGCAGCCATAAAAAAGGATGAGCTCGTGTCCTTTGGATGCAGCTGGAAACCATCATTCTCAGCAAACTATCACAAGAACAGAAAACCAAATACCGCATGTTCTCACTCATAGGTGGGAATTGAACAATGAGATCACTTGGACACAGGAAGGGGAACATCACACACTGGGTCTTATTGTGGGGAGGGGTGGTGGGGAGGGATAGCATTAGGAGATATACCTAATGTAAACGACGAGTTATGGGGTGCAGCACACCGATATTGCACATGTATACATATGTAACAAACTGCACGTTGTGCACATGTACCCTAGAACTTAAAGTATAATAATAACCAAAAAAAGGATAAATACTGGTTACTTTATTATTGATGTTTATTACTGTCATTTAAAAATGGAATATGATAAAGGGTATACATTTTCTTCTAATTTCAGAGGCAGCAATGTGAAGTTCTCTACTCCCTGATTTCTGGAGTTAGTAATGCCAATTTGTATATCCTCTTTGACATAAGAATAATCTAGGAGTATACTTCTTAATTTCCAAGTAGTTTAATTGGGTTTTTACACTTATTGTTTACTTTATTTCATTTAAAAATATGATCCTCAAATACTCTAGTTTGTTTTCATTTGTTGAGGTTTTCTTTAACAGCCAAGTATCTTAGCAATCTTCATAAATATTGCATGGGCAAATAAAAGAAAACCTTTATTTTCTTTTGAGAAATGTAAATCAGTATTAAAATGAGTATATTGGTTATAGTTATCAAATTCCCTATGTCTTTCTATATTTTTTCTAATGTATCTGTTTAGTTTTGAAAGCAATATTTTATTACATCATAACTATTCATAGTCTATTTAAATTATATTTCCTTAATTTCCAACTTATAATATTATCACTTCTATATTGCTTTATGTACATTTGCATGTTTTTTTAAAAAAATGTATCTCTTTATTTTCTACCTTTCTCTGATTATTTTAAGAGTTTTTCTTATAGGACTTTTTTTAACTTAATATTAGAGTCACTACTTTTAATAAGAGCATTTAGTCTTGTTTACATTTAATAAAGCAAGAATTACAATTAATTTATTCCTTCCATTTATGTACATGTTTATGTTGTTTCTTTTTTTCTTTTGATCAAATTATTCTCTTTTTCCACTAGTTAATTTGGAAGTTCTACCTTTCAATAATTTAATTGTTACATTTTTTCTTGGTACTTATAATGTATATCTCCCTATTATTATTAGAAAAAGAGATATGAATTACATTTCTTGCCAAGACATTCTACTTCTCTGTGCAAATACCCCAAATGTCAAGAAGATGACCATAGAATACTTTTATTATTGAATAAAAACAAATGTCTTTTTTACTTCAAAAGTTAAATGCTATTTTGGCTAGGTATAAGATCTTAGAGTTACAACTCTGCTGTCATAGTGATGCCTATGAAAAGTGTAATTTCACGACATTATGTCTAGTGAAATAAGCCAGAAAGTTAAACACCAGGTGTTCTCACTCATATGTGGAAGCTTAAAAATACTCAATCTCATAAAAGTAAGAACAAAGGATACTAAAGAATGAGAAGGGTAGGAAGAAGGAGGAGAAAGATTTGTTAAAGGAAACAAAATTATAGCCAGACAGGAGGAATACATTTTAGTGTTTTACACCATTGTAGGATGACTATTGTTAACAATACCATATAGCTTCAAATAGTAGGAAGGAGGATATTGAATGCTCCCAGTTCAAAGAAATGATAAATGGTTAAGGGGGTAGATAAGCTAATTTCCCTGTTTTTATCACTATACATATTTTTCAAAATATTACTATATACTCAATAAATGTATACAATTATATGTCAATTTAAAAACTAGAATATAAAAAGCATATTTTGTTTAGCTTTTTTCCACAGATAACCTGTTCTTTGAGGTAACTTAAAATTGTTTTTCCTTTATTGTTACATTTTGGACATTTTGTTAAGATATACCTATATAAGTTTTTCCTCATCAAATATAGCTGAAACCCAATGTGCCCTTTCAACATGTGATCTCCTGTCCTTCTTTAACCTTAAGAATAGTTTTATGTTATTTATTATTATCTCTCCAGCTGTTGCTTGGATTCTGCTGCATTTTCTAATATTAGCATGTTAAATATTCAGTATGTATCCTCCAAATCTGTTATCTAGTTTTCTTATGCTTTTAATTTCTTTTATTTCTGTTCTGTGCTTTAAAATATTTTTTCCATTTGTCTTCTAGGTGACTAATTCAGGTGTCAGTAGTGACTCAATTTATCTTCAATTTGTCTATGAACTTTCATTTTGGTTTAAAAATTAGTGCTTTTATTTCGAGAAAGTCTTTTATGCTGTATACACATCTGCTTCCTCTAAAAGATAAGCTTGCCTATCTTCTCACAAAACTGAATGATTTTTTAAACACAAATAATTGAAAATATGAAGAGAATCCTTTACAACTGTCCAACTCATTTGTAAAGTACGTAATCAAGAATAATTTGAATCCTGGAAAGGTATTCAATTCTATTTATTAAGTACCCACACTTCATCTAAGCAGTGAAAAATGGTTTATGAACTATAAAACATATCCTCAATACATTCTCTTCAATACTTTCCAGAGTGATATGATTTCAGTATTGCTCAACGAAGTGTTACCAAACATCTTTACATTATGCTTTTGTAAGATATATATTTTAATAAGCTGATTACAGACACTAATGAAATAATACATTGTGTATATTTTTAAAGTAATATAAATATGTTTTTTTAAGGATGAAATAAAACAAATATAAATAAAACTAACATTTTTCCATACTTGCATGATCCATCTTCTGTTATCCAGGCTTTAGAAACCAGGTGCCTAGATCAAGGAAGAAGGACTAAATGAACCTCTGATATCTTTCTGTTCAGAGAGTTCTAGATCTGTCTTTCTGCCTATAAGAGCATTTTCCACAATTGTTTTAAGATGTCATCTCCCAGTGATAGAATGCAGCAACGCTAAACATCATGGGAAAAAAAAAAAAAAAAAAGCTTAATGTTCTATCCAGATTTTACAAATCAAATGCAATATATAAGGCAGTACTGTTATATACTGTCAAATATGGTAGGTTATTACCTGACAGCAAATATGAAGATATCAAAATCATAAAAATATTCTAACATAACGTACTTCAATATAAAATATCTCAAATAAATAAATTATATTATATTTTTTGTTCATAAACCTAAAAGAATATAAGTTCTGTGAATTCCATTTAACACTGACCATTTCTATACTACTTAAAGGAATAATGTATTTTAAAATGGGTAGAAGATACTAAATTACGTTGCACAAATTACAGCACAGAATTATTTATAGTCTCTAAACCACCATGTTAGGCTTCAAGGTCAAGAGCTTTAGAACATAATCCAGGGTTCTATCATTTTATTTGGTTTGTTTGTGTCATTTGAGCTAGCTGCAGGCTCAATCAGAGGACAAGATGTTCATTGGGTTGCAGTATAAAAGTTTATCTTCACAAGCAAAAGGACTTTAACTAAAACCTCTCATTGTCTTCAAATGCAAGCTTAAGAAATACAGCAACATCTTTGGATTGAAGCTATGTAGGATTTTGTAGATCTGTATTCCCCTCTATTCATAGATTTGGCATATACTATTATGAGACAGAGGTAAAATTTCTCTAACTTTGAATATTTCCTATTAATTCTCCAAAATACCTTTAAAACAGTGTATGAACACTTCTAGTTAGTGGTTCAAAATGCTTCAAAATAACTCTTGGAATCACACTTAAAAGATTCCAACCCATTAAGATCAGAGTCAGTATTAATCAGATAGTGAGGAGACAGCTTCCAGAGTAATTCTTTTCAGTCATTTGATAGAAAAAATGCTGACCAAAGAGAATCAAAAATGTTACATATATAAGTAATTTCTAAAGAAAATAAAACTGAAAGGGAAAACAGCTCCGCACTATTATAGAAAGTCTTCCCTCTCAACCAGAAGTTTGGAGAAAGAGCTACAGTCCACAAGTGGGTGCTCCAGGAAAATTATTTCTCTAACAGATTTGACACATCTTGCAATGGATTCACACTGCCTTGGCAAGCAAATGGATTAGCTTTGATGGTGTTGCCAATAAAGCCACAGTCTTTTGTTGCTGCACAAACACATTTCTCTCTTTCTTTATATGGCCTCCAGCAAACTACACATGTTACTTTTGTTTGGGTAATTTACTGTCTTGGAAAAGGAAGTATGAAACTACTTTTCAGAGAAAACCATTGAAACTTCTTGGCTAGCAACATCAGAATCACTGGCTTCAAAAATATACCACAAAGCTTTCTCTGATCAAATGGAAATACTCAGAGGGGGAAAAAAACTAACTTCTTAAGTTCAATCAGCAAAATTCCCCCAAAACCCTCTTTCACAAAGCTTGATTTTTTTACAAGCCATTAGTTTCCAAATAGTTTTTTTTTTTGCTTTAAATATCTCTCCTCATGTTCCTTCCAACCACGCTCCCCATTATTTACCTGCAAGATAAATAAGGACCTCTGAAATTAGAATACGAACCCACTTCACAGTCTTTCAAAATTGTTGTCTCTTCTTGTTTAAAAAAATTAAAATTTAAAAATTTGTACTGTACTTTTTTGGCATTTGTTGATACTGAATTCAACTATTGCTTTATTTAATATCATAGTTTGCTTGTTTGATAGCTTGTTTGCCTTTAGTGTTCACATTTTCTTCACATTTTAGAGAACTTTTTTACTTAATAAAATCTGCTGCTTACATAATCTGGAAATGAAACAGTAAACTAGCAATTTACAGGGTATAGAAAATATTTTTCCATTGTTTCAAAGGAGCAGTTGTGATGCTTTTTTATACAGTAATTGTAATTAAACTTTTAAATTTAATATTCAGTTATTTTTAACAATATTTCTTTAAAAAAAAATAAACTAGATGAACCCAAAGGATTTTAAAAAGAAATTTTAACTGTCTGACTCTAGTAAATTAATTTATTTTCAGATGCTTATCACCAATCATTAGGGAAATACAAATCAAAACCACAAGGAGATATCACTTCACACCTATGAGGAGGATGACTAGAAAGAAAGAGACAGAGGAGAGGAAAGAAGGAAAAGAATGGAAAGGAAGGGAAGAGAAGGAAACGGAAGGGGAGGAAGGGGAGGGGAGGGGAGGGAAAAGTAAAGGAAGAAGGGAGGGAGGGAAAGAGAGGAAGGGAGGGAAAGAGAGAGAAAGAAAGAAAATAACCAGAGTTGGCTACATGTGGAGATTGGAACCCTTGTGTGCTGCAGCCTCTGTGTGGTGGTTCCCCAAAAAATTAAAGATAAAATTGCCCTATGAATTACCATGTAATCTAGCAATTACATTTCTGAGTATATATACATAAGAACTGAAGGCAGGGACTTGAACAGATATTGTGCATTAATGTTCATAATAACATTGTTCACAATAACCAAAAGGTGAAAATAGCTCAATGTCTATCAACAAATGAATGGATAAACAAAATGTGGTATAGACATACAAATGTTATTATTCAGCCCTAAAAAGCATGAAATTCTGACACAGGTTCTAACGTGAATGAAACTTGAAAACATTGTTCTAAGTGCGATAAACCAGATATGAAACAACAAATATTGTATGATTCTGTTGCTATGAAGTAGCTATGGTAGTCAAATTCATGGAGAAAGAAAGTAGAATAGTGGTTACCAGGGCCCTGGGAGAGGGAAAAATGAAGATTTGTTTAATGAGTACAAAGTTTCATTTTGGGAAGATAAAAATGTTCTGAGAGGAATTGGTGGTGATGGTTGCACAACCACATGAATGTACTTGAGACCACTGAGCTGTACATTTTTAAAAATGGTTAAAATGGCAAATGTTATATATATTTTACCAGAATAATTTTTCCAAAAAAGATACATTTCTTAATAAAGATTGAGTTAAATAATATCACATATTCACATTATTTTGAAATGAATTTGCCCATTTAACACAGAAAGTTTATTAACTTCATAATCTAGGATATTAACAAAATTCCAATGTTCTATTCTGGGCTTAAAAGCATCAATGGGTATTTGGGACCTAATAAATCTGAACGTTATCCAATGCCTATGCCAGAGAAACAATCTTTAAAGCCCTTAATGAGTTAGGAACTCCAAAGACAGCTCAGGAAACCTGATACCAAAACTCCCTTTAGGATCTAGTAGACTTATCTCCATCAAGGATAGATAAATAATATGCTTATCTTCATGTCTGGAGAAAGACTGGGGAATATTGTTGACGCTTTGAGGGTCACTTACAGGGGTTTGGAGAAGAATTAAGAATTCTGTTATCCAGTGAAGTAGGCACCCCACCAAACTAAGCTATTTTAGAAACTTCTCTTGAATGTGTACATAGCCTACATTCTCCAAAATGCATTTGTGTAACTGATGCAAACCACGTAACTCAGACAATCAAACATTATATATAGTTTATTTACTCCTCTTAACCACTCTCAATTCTCCTCTTTGTTTTTCTTTTATGCCCTCTGTTTATTTTTGGTTTTGTTTTGCTTTGGTTGTTTTGCTTTGGTTGAGGAGGAATTTAGGAAATCATAATATTAAGTGGATTTTAAAATGATCTCATAATAAGTCCTACCACTTCAAACCATGTTTAAAACATGTTTAAGTGTTCAGAAGTTTTCAGTTATTCGTAATGAATTGATAGTCATCAACCATAAAAGTAAACAGTATCTAAGCTATTTTTAACTGACCACATGTTCCAGGGTGTTTTTTGGTTATGTTTGTGGTGGTTATAAGTTGCTGTTGCTATTATAGTAAAGAAATTCATTTTCATTACCACTAAATATTCCTTATATTAACCATGTAAGAAAAGTAAAGGGAAATTTTATTTTTTATTTAATCTACTTAGAATGTAAACAACTATAAAACTTGAAATTTATATTGTGTACATTTTTTCTAGAGCAATGTACAACAAAAAATAAGTTTATAAGTGACGGGAAGGCAAATACCATGTAGACACCATTCTATTGCTTTTCAGTGCCTTGAGTAACACTCTGGTATGTACACACACACAAACACACACACACACACATGCATGCACGCATGTGTGCCTGTTTATTATCCTTATTTTAAGCATCGTACATTTATCTTAAGAAAATCATCCTTGAATTCTGACAGTGCTCTGAAGTTTCAGTGAATCAAGAAATTCACTTTTCCCCATATTTTGTTTTCACATATGCATGGATATTCATTGCTGTGAATATTTTCTCTGTTTGTAATGCCTGAACAGAGAAAACCCAGTTTTGTGGATTCAAATACACCAAATTATCAGATAGTTTTATATTTATCTGAAAGATACATTTTCAATGTTTATTCTTATTTTTTTCACTCTGTAATAACTCTACGAATTTTGGTTTCCTGATAATTAGGGACAATAAAGCTATAATTTTAATCTTATCTGGATATTTTCAAAGGCTATCTCTTCTGCAAATCCACCTGTAGGCACAATTTCACCAGAGTCATTCCAGGCAGATGTCTCTCTATTCCACTTATAACCTGGAGAAAAGCACTGTTTTCTCTGGCCTTCAAAAGGCATTCTATAATAGATGTCTCTCATATCAAATGCCATCTTCTGAGAGCTATGCTCACCACTTATTTCTGGGGAACCTGCCCAAGGATAGGGCTGCTTCAAATTTTTACTCTGTTAAACTTGGGGTCAATCTTATTGGTGACCACTTCAACCAGCTTTTCCTCTGAGCACAGTATGGATTACTCTAGGCTTTTCTTTTGTTTGCGGAGTGGGAGATTGCTTTGAAGGTCATCTGTATAGGGGTGCATGGTCCTCACTTCAGCTGATTTTCACTGTCCATGTGGAATTTGCTCATTATACTTTTCTGCTGCTATCGCTTGCATTTGATAGCCAGGTTTTGTATGAATTTATTATTATTTTACTATGTCTTCTATCATTACAACAGAATTTAGGGAAAGAGGAGAGAAGACATGAAGGCATTTTAAATAACAGCCTATGTAAGTCAAGGTCCAGGCAAGAAAGAGATGACACCTTCGAACGGAGTGATTATGTTTGAAATAGAAGCTCCTTTCTTGTTTTTAGAAACATGTGCGAGGCACTGTTTGACATACTTTTTAATATATAAACTCACTTGTTCCCCACAGCAACACCATGAAGCAGGTATTATTATAATTCCATTTTCCAGATGAGAAAACTGAAGCACAGAGAGTTTAAGTAACTTGCCAAACAGTAAGTAGAAGAGAAGGGCTATGACATTACTGGGGCCAATCTGGGCAGTGTATGCGTCTGGCATGTTCATCACACAAAAAGAGATATGTACATTTACCCTATTTTTACACTGGAAACACATGTGCTTCACCTACACTACTTCAAAACACATGTGCTTCACCTACACTACTTCCTTTATGTACACTACTTGCTTATACACTGAAGAAATGTGAATTTGAGACTAGAGACACTCGGATCTAATAGAAATGGGGACTGAGCAAACCTCAGATGTATTGTTTCTCCTTAGCCAGGTCTTTTGCTGGACAAAACTTGTTGGGGGTTTTAGATTCTCCTCCCTCAGCAAATACCTCAAGCGCAACTATTGTATGTTGCAAATTTTAAATAAGACATTCCCTTAAAAGATAGCTTAACTTACTTGATCATTTCCTGACGTCAAATCTCTTACCTTTTCAGTCAATTCAAATGCAACTCAAGACAATGTTAGAATTGAGTCTTCTTAGCTTCTTTTGTCTACACCTGGCAGCTCCCACTTCCAAAAGAGCTCACTAAATAGCAGGCGTATTTTCTGCATGGAAGAAACAGAGAATTGAGAAACCGGCTTCATGATATAAAAAGAATTGGAATTTCCTTCACATGTTTCTAAAAACAAGAAAGGAACTTCTATTTCAAACATATTCAGTTTATAGAGTTGAACTGAGCCAAAAGAAAAAGAATTAAAAAATGTTGTAACCAACTTGCCCTCATCTATGAATTCCTGAAGGATCTGAAAAACAAAGTATTATCTCTAGTTTTATATAAGGAGTATGGATGGCCTTATATTCCAATAATTTAAGTTAAGCCAAAGAAATAAAATGTTCTCCTATTGTTTAGTCCAGTTGGGTCCCATTTCTTTCTTAATTTTGCATAGTATATTTAGTTTGCCTTTAATATGGACTCTAGGGAGCTAAACAGTGGGTGGTACTTGGTTTTATACTGCATACAATATTATTGGGCATTATTAAATATTTTATTATTTTCACATGAAGTAGTAAAAAATTCTTTAAACCATATTCACAGCAGAATTCAAGAAAACAATTCAGTTTTTCATGGGAAATTTCCACTGAAATAGATTATGTCTGGATTGTAATCCATCTCAGACATGATGCAAAGTAACCACAGTGGAATGAGGTGGGTTATACAATAAATCAATTGAGATAATTGCTGGGGAAGGTAAGATAATGATATTAGAATTATAGATTTTTATGATTAGTATTACAAAACATGCTGCCTAATAGAGTTGTTTTTTCTGTTGTGACTATTGAAATATTTTAAATGTATTCCTAAACATCAAAAAGAAAAACTTTTACCAACACACAATCAAAATTTTAAATATCCACCTGTTCTAGTTGGAACTATGTATTCTCTCCCATTATAGCCTATCATTACAGATACTTACTGAAAGCACAGTCATAAGAAAACTATCTCCCATAGGGCTTCTACAAATCCACATAGGAAATCAATTTCTACAGTGACAGGAGAGAAAAACACAGACTTCCGGACTGGGAAACTATCCTGCTGCGGCTTTGCCTCATACTTCTCAAGAGTTGTGTAAATATTAAAAGGATACATTTATTTTACAAACAATCTTATCATCAACCCAATGAGATGTATTTACCTCAAGGTAACAAGGAAATCAATTTGGATCTCTTTGGGGGAAAATTAAAAAGAGAATTAAGTAACAAAGAACAAGTTTATGCATTCGAGAGAAACATTTTTATGGGATTAAGGTTGGAAGTTGTGATGCTAGTGTTTGGGGGATGGGAAAAGAAATAAATGTAGCAAGACTGAAACAATTCTCTTCTTTTTTTTAATGATGAGGGATATGGTGTTTAACCCATGATTCCTTTGTTTGTGCACCCAGCCATATAACATTGTACCTCCAGGGTAATCGCAAAGGCACAGGTATTGATTTGCTCCCTTTAAAAGAAAGGATGATGTGTTTCTTGCATTTATGCAAAAAGAGAAGGGAAATTATTGTAAATGTATTCTATTCTGCTCTAACATTTTTTAATTAAGCTACTTTTCCTTTTATGGTTACAGTACTTAGATTAATCAAGACTGAAACAGCTGCAGCAAAGAATCTATGGGCTCTTTATTCCAGCAGAGAAAAGTATGCCTCCAAAAATAGGAGACTATGTAACATGTTCTTTTATGAAAAAGCCTTTGATAATTACTCTCAAGAGTTAAACATTTCCTTCACCCTTTTACTCTATTAATCTGGATGTCATATTTCTACCTTTAATAATAATTTCGGTTACCCATTGCAAGTGTACCTCCTCAGATTCAGATAATTCTTCATCCCTATTTGACTTATTACCGTCTGCTTCTTCCGCTAAAGATAGACCATGTTTAATGACAATATTATGTAAAATACCACCCGGCAGAAATTTCTTGCCTGCTTTACGAGGGCAGAGATATAATGTTTCACCAGATTTGCCTAGACATCAAAACCTCCATTTCTGGTTAATATCCAGAGTTACCTCAATAACCATTCTGGAAAAATATATATATTCTTTATTATTTTTTCAGTGGCAGAGTTATTCAAAACAAAACTAAAAAGAGGCAATAACCTGAAAACAAACAAACTGAAGCCCATAATTGTGTTTCAAGAAAAAAATTAAAGTTATAAACAGAGCATTTTATAGAATTACTCAAAAGCCAAGTTCTCCCAATTTATAAAAAGCCTTGCATTTCTGAAGCAGATTGTCTTAAGATGAATGAATCATGACACGATCCTGGGTACTCAGCTATGACATCTGTTAGGTGGTAAATTGCATCGCGCGCCACATGCATAATGAAGGAGAGAACAGTTTTTAGTTCCTAGAGTGTTCCTCATGTGGAGATGTGCAAATTGAGGTAGCGAAACTCAGGCCAGATGGAAGAGCAGTGATGCTGGAGACTGTGTTTAACTTACTGGTGATGCTAGGTGTCTCTTAAAAAATGTATAACTCGATGAGGTCTCCAGGGAAATGTATTTATAAGCTACTCAATATTCCAAATAATGACAAACCAGTGTATTTTGTGAGATGTCTGCTGTTACCATGAAGAGTCAGTCAAAATGTACAACACCCATGTCATCTTGTTCATGCGTTATCTTCTATTCTTCACAATGAGAAAACATTTCAGAGGTTAATATACAAATAATAAATATGCACCTGCATATAAGAATACATTAACATAGCAAACTGTTTTGAAGATTAAAGACTGATTGTATTTTCTAAATGATCAAGTAATGTATTTACTAATTAGTTTAATTAATTAATAACTATTGAGAGATTTGACATGTTGGGGCAGGAAGTAACCCACCTCATTCCTCTATTTAACAAGCTAAATATAGTCCTTAAACGTACTAAGCGTGGAGCATGCCTTACATGTAATCTATATGTGTACACATATGTATTTTTGTGACTTATATATATACATTTATATGCTTGTACACATTTACATTTGGTTTACTGATGAATCTCTATACTGACTCACGTTTCAAGTCTGCCACAGTCTATTAAAAAAGGCTAAGACTTTGATCTGCAGGGAGATCCTTTTCATAGATGACAAAAAGGTATATTGGAAAGTCCTCATCTTTACAAAGCACATCTACTCCTATCTTGAGCTGTTCCCAAGGGAACTTTGCGTCCATCATACTGTCATCCACATTCCCAGTTTTTAATTTGGCTAATTCAGTGATTGTAACATAGAAAAAATTTAAACACTTCAATGTAACCCAATAGTTTGAAAAATCTAAAAGACCTGAAAATCACTTAGTGGGAATTTTGAGTATCAATTTTCTTTCAACTACCCTACAGTGGGCAACTTATTTAACACCTCAATTTTCTTTCTCTGTTCCCTTCAATGGGGCACCGTACTTGGCAGTTTGCCAGCCTTAGTGATAGATTCTCTGCAAATTCAAAGCACTGAGCATGATTTACAATCTCAAAAACATAAAAAAATGGAGGAGCTTACACAGGTTCAAGTGGCGGGGGTGTGGGGGTTGTCACTGTTTGTTCTCAAACTTGGCACTTACACAATACAGACATAGTACAGAATTCATCTTTCTCAAATAAGATGGAGCAGAATGCTTTGAGGGCTGTCTGGGCAATTCTGAAAATCCTTTGAGGCACAATTAATAACACAGAGACTACTTTTTTCAGCTATATAATTCTTCACTCAAGTAATGCTTGAATGCCTATCACATGGAATTACAAAGCCTGAGAATCTGGAGGTTAAAATTCATTTCTCTAACGCCAAAAAAGAAGAACAAAAGCAAATATTTTAATAGACAAAACAAAAAAAAATTCATTTCATGGAATTATAGTTTTAAAATATCTGTTTCACTATAGAAATTGTACATTCTAACTAAAGAACATTTCAAATATATATATTTAAAATAGTTACCATAATACTCACCAGCCAAACATAACCACTATAAATACTTTGATATATTTCCTATTTTTAAAATCCACCAGTGAGTGTTTCTCCTCAAAGCTCTAATCTTAATGGTCATTGGAATTTTTACTTATTATATAATAATTATTTCCTTTTTATTACTTATTCCTCTTAAGCAATGCTAAATTCTACATAATAATCTATCACATAGATATATTCATAGGTATCTACTTCTCTATTATTGAATATTTCAGTAGAATATTTATGAAAGTTTGCATTCATAAATATTGTTGCAATTAATAATTTTAATGATTAATTTTTATTTCACAGATACACTATTTTCTTAGGAGAGAGAATATAATTTATATGTGGATTAAAAGATAACATCTATAAGTGTGGGATGTATTACTATATTGCTTTCTCAAATTGCCACCAGCAATGTATAAAAATGTTCATTTTACTCTTGGAAATGAACTACACAGTTTTCCCAGTATCTGTTGAAGTGTATTTTTCAGTTGATAGATTAAATGTGGTAAACCATTTTAATTTATTTTGTTTCTAGTAAAATTAAGCATTATTATGTTAGATATGTTTATGTCTCTTTAACCTAATTTTTCATGCTTGGGTCCATTTTGTTAAGTCATAACGATGTTCTGTTTAGCTTAATAATATCACTTTTATTATATTAGTATATTTGATTTGATATGTTCTCGTCAATATTAACTTTGCTTTTTTATATTTTCTTACATGCTTTCCCAAAGACTAAGTCTTTTAAATTGGTTATTTTATGGAAAAATATTCATCTTTTCAAAAAGTTACCAGCTTTTTCTACCATTTGAACCTTTTGAAAGTTTTTTACTTTTAAGATTGTAGTCAAGTATTCATTTCTAGATTGGTTTTTGTTGCTGCTATTGCTGTGGTAGTGATGTTGATGATAATATTCAGGCGTTTGATTGTTTGATTTTTAACATTTAACACTCCAATATATTTGAAGTTATTTTAGGTGATAGTATTGAATATATACATTGACTTTTGTCTAAACAGCTAATCAATTGTCACCAGTCCATCATGCAATTAAATTCTAAATGCTTACAAGTAGGTTTGGCTTATATTTATTTCAATAAGACATTTCAGGGCTGGGGCCAAGATGGCTGACTAGAAGCAGAGGTGATTGGAGGCTCCCAGTGGATAAAAACATAATAAACATGTGAATCCTTCACTGGCAGCAAGGTAAGCCGTTTCTCCCATCAAAACTGACTAGAAGGGCTGGAGTGACCAGAGGTTCAGGGACAGAATTCAGATCGTCCTGGGCCTGAGCCCTGAGCCTGAGCCCCTAAGGGAGAGGTGGCCACAGTCTCTGCAGACCAGCAGACTTAGCCTCTCCTCCTGGTAGTTCTGAGGAATCCAGGCAACCCAGATGAGTGGGTTTTCCCCCAGCAAAACACACCCTCCCCACAAAGGGACAAAGTATTTAGTTAAATGGGTCTGGCTCCCCATGCCACCCAACTGGGTGAGACACTCCAACAGGGGTTGTCAGATACCCTATACAGGGGTGAGCCTACTGGCATCAAGTTGGTGCCCCTCAAGGTCAGAGGTCCCAGAACAAGGAGCAGGCACCCATCTTTGCTGATCTCCAGCCTCCTTGAGTGACATCTCCAGGCACGGGAGTGAATCAGATGAATAGGGCCTAAACTCCCAGCAAACTACAGCAGCCCTACAGAAGAGGGATCTGACTATTGAAAGAAAAACAAACAAGCAGAAAGTGACAACAAGAACATCATCAACAACAACAAAAAAAGGACCCCACAAAAACTCCATCCAAGGGTCAGCAGCCTCAAATACCTAAATTAAACAAACTCATGAAGATGAGAAAGAGCCATCAAAAAACAATGAAAACCCAAAAGGCCACAGTGCCTCTTTTCCTTCAAATGATTGCAACGTCTCTCCATCAAGGGCACAGAACTGGACAGAGGATCAGACAGATGAATTGACAGAAGTAGGTTTCAGAATATGGGTAATAAAAAATTCCACTGAGCTAATGTAGCATCTGCTAACCCAATGTGAAGAAGCTAAGAGCTTTAATAAAAGGTTAGAGGAATTGCTAACTAGAATAACCAGTTTAGAGAGGAACATAAACAACCTAATGGAGCTGAAAAACACAATACAAGAACTTCATGAAACATACACAAGTATCAATGACTGAATTGACCATGTGAAAGAAAGGTTATCAGAGTTTGAAGACCACCTTACTGAAGTAAGACATGCAGATGAGAATAGAGAAAGAAGACTGAAAAGGAACAAACAAAGCCTCCAAGAAACATGGGACTTCATAAAAACACCAAACCTACAATTGATTGGAGTACCAAAAGGTAACAGGGAGAATGGAAACAAGCTGGAAAACACACTTCAGGATGTTATCCAGGAGAACTTCCCCAACCTAGAAAGACAGGCCAACATGCAAATTCAGGAAACAGAGAGAACACAATTAAGATGCTCCACAAGAAGATCAACCCCAAGACACATAATCATTAGATTCACCAAGGTCAAAATGAAGGAAAAACTGTGAAGGGCATCCAGAGAGAAAGGCCAGGTCACCTACAAAGGGAAGCCTATCAGACCAACAGTGGACCTCTCAGCAGAAACACTACAAGCCAGAAGAGAGTGGGAGCCAATATTCAACATTCTTAAAGAAAAGAATTTTCAACCCAGAATTTCATATCCAGTCAAACTAAGCTTCATAAGCAAAGGAGAAATAAAATCCTTTCCAGACAAGCAAATGCTGAGGGATTTCATTACCACTAGGCCTGCCCTGCAAGAGCTCCTAAAAGAAGCACTAAATATGGAAAGGAAAAACTGGCATCAGCCACTACAAAAACACACCAAAATATAAAGACCAATGACACTATGAAGAAACTGCATCAACTAGTGCAAAATAACCAAATGTCATCATGATGACAGAATCAAATTCACACATAGAGACACTAACCTTAAATGTAGATGGGGTAAATGCCCCAATGCAAAGACACAGATTGGAAAATTGGATAAGGAATCAATACCCATCGGTGTGCTTTATTCAGGAGACCCATCTTATGTGCAAAGACATATACAGACTCAAAATAAAGGAATAGAGGAATATTTACCAAACAAATGGAAAGAAAAAAAAAAAAGCAGGGTTTGCAATCCTAGTCTCTAACCAAACACCTTTAAACTAGCAAAAATCAAAACAGACAAAGAAGGGCATTACATAATGGTAAAGGGAATAATTCAACAAGAAGAGCTAACTATTCTAAATATATATGCACCCAATACAGGAGCACCCAGATTCATAAAACAAGTTCTTGGAGACCTACAAAGAGACCTAGATTCCCACACAATAATAGTGGGAGACTTTAACACCCCACTGTCAGTATTAGATAGATCAATGAGACAGAAAACTAACCAGGATATGAGGACTTGAACTCAGCTCTGGATAAAGTGGACCTAGTAGACATCTACAGAACTCTCTACTCCAAATCAACAGAATATATATTCTTCTCAGTGTCACATGGCACTTATTATAAATACAACCACATAATTGGAAGTAAAACACTCCTTGGCAGACATGAAAAAACTGAAATCATAACAAACAGTCTCTCAGAGCACAGTAAAATCAAATGAGAACTCAAGATTAATAACCACTGGAAACCACACAATTTCATGGAAATTGAACAAGCTGCTTTTGAGTTACTCCTGGGTAAATAATGAAATTAAGGCAGAATCAAGAAGTTCTTTAAAACCAAAGAGAACAGAGAGACAACATACTAGAATCTCTGGGACACAGCTAAAGAAGTGATTGGAGGGAAATGCATGGCATAAAATGTCCACATCAGAAAGCTAGAAAGATCTCAAACTGACACCCTAAAATCACAATTAAAAGAGCTAAGGAGGCAAGAGCAAACGAATCCAAAAGTTAGCAGAAGACAGGATATAACTAAGATCAGAGAAGTATTGAAGGAGACAGAGACACGAAAAACCCTCCCAAAATCAATGAATCCAGGATCTGCTTTCTTGAAAAAATTAACAAAATAGATAGACTGCTAACTAGACTAATAAAGAAGCAAGAGAAGAATCAAATAGACACAATAAAAAAAGATAAAGGGGATATGATCACTGACCCCACAGAAATACAAACTACCATCAGAGAATACTATAAACACCTCTACACAAATAAACCAGAAAATCTAGAAGAAATTGGTAAATTCCTGGATGCATACACCCTACCAAAACTAAACCAGGAAGAAGTTAAATCCCTGAATAGACCAATAACAAGCTTTGAAATTGAGGTAGTAATTAACAGCCTACCAACTAAAAAAAATCCAGGACCAGATGGATTCACAGCTGAATTCTACCAGAAATACAAAGAGTAGCTGGTACCATTCCTTCCAAAACTATTCCAAACAATTTGAAAGGAAGGACTCCTCCCTAACTCATTTTATGAAGCCAGCATCATCCTGACTCCAAAACTGGAAAGAGACACACACACAGAAAGGAAAACTTCAGGCCAATATCCCTGATGAACATCTGAACATCAGTGCAAAAATCCTCAATAAGATACTGGCACACTGAATCCAGCAGCACATCAAAAAACTTATCCACCATGATCAAGTTGGCTTCATCCCTAAGATGGAAGGCTGGTTCAACATATGCAAATCAATAAACGTAATCCATCACATAAACAGAACCAAAGACAAAAACCACATGATTATCTCAATAGATGCAGAAAGGGCCTTTGATAAAATTCAACATCCATTCATGTTAAAAACTCTCAATAAACTAGGTATTGATGGAACATATCTCAAAATAATAAGAGCTATTTGTAGCACACCCACAGGCAATATCCTACTGAATGGGCAAAAGCTGGAAGCATTCCCACTGAAATGTAGCACACCCACAGGCAATATCCTATTGAATGGGCAAAAGCTGGAAGCATTCCCACTGAAAACAGGTACAAGACAAGGATACCCTCTCTCTCCACTCCTATTCAACAGAGTATTGGAAGTTCTGGCCAGGGCAATCAGGCAAGAGAGAGAAATAAAGAGTATTGAAATAGGAAGAGAGGAAGTCAAGTTGTCTTTGTTTGTAGATGACATGATTTTATCTTTAGAAAACCCCATAATCTCAGCCCAAAACCTTCTTGAACTGATAACAAAACTTCAGCAAAGCCTCAGGATACAAAATCAATGTGTAAAAGTCACAAGTATTCCTATAGACCAACAATAGACAAACAGAGAGCCAAATCATGAATGAATTCCCATTCACAATTGCTACAAAGAGAATATAATGCCTAGGAATGAAGCTAACCAAGGGATGTGAAGGACCTCTTCAAGGAGAACTACAAACCACTGCTCAAGGAAATAAGAGAGGAGACAAACAAATGGAAAAACATTCCATCCTTATGGATAGGAAGAATAAATATCATAAAAATGGCAATACTGCCCAAAGTAATTTATAGTTTCAATGCTATTCCCATCAAACTACCATTGACATTGTTCACAAAATTAGAAAAACCTACTTCAACTTTCATATGGAATCAAAGAAGACCTCGTATAGCCAAGACAATTCCAAGCAGAAAGAAGAAAGCTGGAGACATCACGCTACCTGACTTCAAACTATATTACAAGACTACAGTAACCAAAACACCACGGTACTGGTACTGGTACCAAAACACATATATAGACCAATGGAACAGAACAGAGACCTCAGAAAGAACACCACACATCTACAACCATCTGAACTTTGACAAACCTCTTAAAAACAAGCAATAGGGAAAGGATCTCCTATTCAGTAAATGGTGCTGGGAAAACTGGCTAGCCATATGCAGAAAACTGAAACTGGACCCTTTCCTTACACCTTATACAAAAATTAACTCAAGATGGATTAAAGACCTAAATGTAAAACCCAAAACCATAAAAAACCCTAGAAGAAAACCTAGGCAATACCATTCAGGACATAGGCATGGGCAAAGACTTCGTGACAAAAATGCCAAAAGCAATTGCAACAAAAGCTACAATTGACAAATTGGATCCAATTAAAGCAAAGAGCTTCTGCACAGCAAAAGAAACTATCATCAGAGTGAACAGGCAACCTACAGGAGAAAATTTTTGCAATCTACCCATCTGACAAAGGTATAATATGCAAAATTTACAAGGAACTTAAACAAATTTACAAGAAAAAAACAACTCCCTCAAAAAGTGGGCAAAGGATATGAAAAGACACTTTTCAAAAGAAGACATTTACATGGCCAACAAGCATATGAAAAAAAGCTCAACATCACTGATCATCAGAGAAACACAAATCAAAACTACAATAATATACCATCTCACACCAGTCAGAATGGCAATTATTAAAAAGTCAAGAAGCAATAGATGCTGGCAAGGCTGTGGAGAAATAGAAGCTCTGTTACACTGTTGGTGGGACTGTAAACTAGTTCAACCATTGTGGAAGACAGGGTGGTGATTCCTCAAGGATCTAGAACCAGAAATACCATTTGACCCAGCAATCCCATTACTGGGTATATATCCAAAGGATTGTAAATCATTTTACTATAAAGACACATGCACATGTATGTTTATTGTGGCACTATTTACAATAGCAAAGACTTGGAACCAACCCAAATATCCATCAATGATAGACTGGATAAAGAAAATGTGGCACATATACACCATGGAATACTATGCAGCCATTAAAAGGAAAGAGATCATGTCCTTTGCAGTGACATGGATGAAGCTGGAAGCCATTATCTTCAGCAGACTAACACAGGAACAGAAAACCAAACACCATATGTTCTCACTCATAAGTGGGAGCTGAGCATTGAGAACACATGGACACAGAGGGAAATAACACACACCAGAGTCTGTTGGGGGATAGGGTGTGAGGGGAGGGAACTTAGAGGACAGGTCAATAGGTACAGCAAACCACCATGGCACACATATACCTACGTAACAACTCTGCACATTCTGCATAGGTGTCCAGTTTTTTACTGGTTTTTTTTGTTGGTGGTGGTGGTTTGTTGTTGTTGTTGTTGTTGTTGTTTTTGTTGTTTAGACGGAGTCTGGCTCTGTGGCCCAGGCTGGAGTGCAGTGGCGTGACCTTGGCTTGCTGCAAGCTCCACCTCCCAGGTTCACACCATTCTCCTGCCTCAGCCTCCCAAGTAGCTGGAACTACAGGCGCCCGCCACCACGCCGCACTAATTTTTTGTATTTTTTAGTAGACACGAGGTTTCACCATGTTAGCCAGGATGGTCTTGATCTCCTGACCTTGTGATCCAACCAACTTGGCCTCCCAAACTGCTGGGATTACAAGTGTGAGCCACTGTACCCAGCCTTTATTGTTTTTTAGAAGAAGTAAAGAAAAAAAAAAAAAGAAATTTCAGATTGAAGAGTTTACCACATCACATATAAAGCTCTGCCTTAATTTGGGCATTCATGGAGCCAGAAACCATAATCACACAGGTATTCCTGGGCTGTGTGTCTATGAAGACTTTCCCAACCCTCTTTTGGCACCAATCAAAACTTAGTTCTCTCTGACTTGTGTCAGTCACTATTCTGATTTTACACAAATCAATCAGTTTATATAACAATCACTCAACTTAAAAGTAACCTTTAACAAAACTCATGTAGTATTAATGAGGTAACTTTTGACAAAGCATTTTTGTGATGTCTATCAAATGTAAACAAGAATATGTTTTTGACCCAGAAATTCATCTATTGAAATTCATCCTACTGATGTCCATACATAAGAGTATACTGGGCTCATGCCTGTAATCCGAGCACTTTGGGAGGCTGAGGTAGGTGGATCACCTGAGGTCAGGAGTTCCAGACCAGCCTGGCCAGCACGTTGAAACCCCATCGCTACTAAAAATACAAAAATTACCCAATCATGGTGGCACATGCTTGTAATCTGAACTACTCAGGAGGCTAAGGCAGGAGAATCGCTTGAACCCGGGAGACAGAGGTTGCAGTAAGCCGAGATCATGCCACTGAACCGAGATCATGCCACTGAACCGAGATCATGCCTGGGCAATATTTTGTCTTTGAGTGAGACTGTGAGACTTTGTCTCAAAAAAAAAAAAAAGTACACTAATGTAGAGGCAAGGATGTTCCCTGGAACTCTGTTTGTAATGACAATAATGAAAATAGAAATAAACTATATGTCCATTAGTGGGGGATTGTTTACTCAACTATGGAATTTCAAAACTACACACACCATGACACTACTAGAGAAGAATAAGGTGAAGCTGGATATGATGACAAGGAATGATCTCAAAGGAGTATTATTAAATTGAAAACACAAATAGCCTAATATTTAATATAATATTTTTACACACATTGTACTAAATATGTGCATGTGTCTATTTCTTTTTTCTTTTTTTTTTTTTTTGAGACAGAGTCTCGCTCTGTCACCCAGGCTGGAGTGCAGTGGCGTGATCTCGGCTCACTGCAAGCTCCGCCTCCCGGGTTTAGGCCATTCTCCTGCCTCAGCCTCCCGACTAGCTGGGACTACAGGCACCTGCCACCTCGCCTGGCTAGTGTGTGTGTGTCTATTTCTATATAGATATTTATAGGGAAATCAATATGGACATATTTGTGGATGTGGATATAGATACAGCTGTACATGTAGATCTAGAGAAAAGGCTAAGAACATAGATATGGCTACAGATATAGAAGTATATGTCCATCCTCATACAGAGATGAGATGAAGATAGAGATGAAGACAGAGAATATCCTCATTTTCCAGAATTCTGAAAGTTAGTATGTTCCAGTACTTAAACCTTGTACTTTTTTGCATCTCTTCTCTCCTCACATTCTCACCGTTAGATGACTTAGACTCTTGACTTTAAGTACAATTATACGCTGACAATGGCAAAACGGATGCCTCAGACTGGCACTCTACCCTGAATCCTGTTCAGTTGTTAATTCAAGAATATTGAGTCAAAGTAATTAAAATATTTATAAAGTAATAAAAAATTTCCTGGCAAATAATCATTCAGGCCTTTATCAAGTTGAACTTCATATATCTCATCATATATTTCACATAGTCACTTAACAAGCATAACAAAATTAAAATGTTCAACATTAAACTCCTGGTTATTCTCACACCAACTTCTCCTCCCCTGTATTTCCTTATCTCATTAAGTGGAATTACTATTCTTCCAGTTGCTCAGGCAAACACCGAGTGTTTCATCTGTGATTTCTGTTTTACTCTTGCCCTGCATCCTACACTACATAGGGGCAATTATAATTAATAACACATGAATATATTTTCTTTCACTATACATGTTGGGATTTATTTATATTGTTTTAAATTCTAAATGTTAGTGATGTGCATTTAGCCTGATAACTAAACACAGAGGGAAATATCTCTGATAAATACATGATTTCATGGGTACATAATTTTCATCCACATGAAATCTTTTATTGCTTAAGGCAACACTAGTACCAACTCTAGTTCAACAGTTACATGTCACACAAACCTGAGGATGTTTTTCTCAAAAATTGGAGTGACAGCTGATCCTTAGGTTGTATAAGAATGTTTGTTCCTGTTCCCATATATAAGTAAAAAATATGGAGGGATAAGGGCCTACCTCCTACTGAGTCTGATCAGTCCACTGAGTCTGATTCCCATGTGCTCTAATGTGCATCCATTCCTGAGTCAGACCCCTCTGGAAAAAATATTAACTTTTCCAGGCCAAAGCAATACATAAAACTAAGCATGAAGATATAAAGAAAAAAACCTGATTGAAATGTCATCAGAACACTCAGGTGTTTAATCGATTTGTGTATAGACCCACAAGAAGGCCCATCAGAGTGTTCTCTACTCTCTCTCACTCTCTCTTCCTTAGAGAGAGACACCTATGCATATGTATTTCCTTCATGTACAAAACAGATGAGCTATGAACAACTTCTTAAGAAATGTCATCGCTTTCACGTAAAGACCTACTGAACAGAAATAAATGTCACCAATAAGTAAAATCCCACCAATACCATCAAAATGAGTCTACTTCTTTGGACCATTTAAATCACAAAGAGCAAGCTAGTTCTAAGCAAGTAATTATACAGGCAGCTGAAGCAGAAAGTCAGAAGGCGGGAGGATAGAAGAAGCATTTCCAGAATTCACTGAAACGAAGCTTCCAAAAACACCAAGTGGCCAGTTGAAGAACCCAGCAGCTGCACACCTATTAGCCATTTTCATGTAAATTATGAATCCAGCAAGCAAGTCAAAAATAGTGACAAACACTTAAGCTAGAGTTATAGTCACTAATCAAAGGCTTGCCTTCACCTGTGCTCAGTGGGAACTGTGCTTTATTCTTTTATTGGCCTTTACTTTCAAGCTAACAGAACACAATTAACCAAGAAGAAGCGCAATTAACCAAGAAAAGTCATCCAACAATAAGTTATTCAGGAAAATGCCATGCCAATGTATTTCATTCTTGGCTCGCTCTATAGCAGATGATTTCATAGCCTTTTTATTAAGAAGAATAAGGATATACAACACTCCTCTTTCTTTCTCTCCACATTCGTGCCTCTCCTCATGCCACTCTGAAACCTCTTTGAATTTATTTTCTGATTTCTGTCCCTCTGCTAACCAATTAAGTGTGGAAAAACTCAAGTACAGTCAGTGTGTCCCTTATGCATGTGGAATAAGATCTGAACTGCTCCTCCTAGAATTCAAAGTCTTTCACAAATCAGCCACTTTGGGTCTCTTCACTAATCTCCCATCATCATGAATGGCTGCATGAAGATGAAATAACCAGGGAAATGTAGAGACAAACAAAAGGGTGTTTTCAAGTGAATAGTGGGGCAGGTCTTTCATGCATCCTGAATATACCATCAAAATATCAGAAAGATGCTTCATGAGATGCAATGCATGAATTTTAAAAGGTTGCCATTTCAGTTACTAATTTTTAGCAGAAACGTGATTAAGAAAAGCCCTAGACAGCCTTAACCCCCAGACCTTACAGCTATATTTCCTGCTCACCAGTAAGACATTTGTAACAAAACAGAATATGTTGGAATCAAAAGCTACTCTTCAATCACTCTCTATTTGATTTAAAACATATTCTTCACCAAAGAACTCAAGTTTACTTCTTAATCTTCATCACTTTAAAAATACAAGATAACAGCTTTTCATCAATAGCATTCCTTTTATCTATATTCTTGTCATAGTTTCCTCGAGATGTCTCACATTTCTTTTATTAAGACCCTCCTAGGCCTTTCTGTAATATGCAATAAGGGTATATTTACATCACACTCCCACTGCACAAATCAGTACAACATAAGTAAATTATTCCAAAAACTTTCTCAGAGTCTGGCTCCTTGGCTAAAAACCATGTGTATCACAGTTTTTACAAAAACACATACCACTTCCTCAATAGAATAGGGTGGCTCCATCTGTGTGATTCTATTCAACTATTGTACAGCATGAGAACACATATTTATGAATCATTTGTCCAACAGACCTCATTGGATCCCTAACACCTGCTGTGTAAAACATATCTTCAGGCATATGATGAAAATATTTCAAAACTCACGAGAAGCCAAAATAAAGCAGCTCTTTCTAAGTTTGACATCACAAAATAATAAGTTTAGTTAAAATATATTTCTGAGCTGGACTTGAAAGAAGGCAGATACCACTTTTAAAAGATGATGACGAAGAGACCTTAAGAAGACTAAAAGGGGTAACTATGAGTGATACTCAGGCCTCAGAGCAACCCCAATCATCTGTCTGCTGCAGAGTAACCAGTCTAGTCAAGCACCCTCTTTCTTCTGACATCTGCCTTCCCATTCATTTTCAAACCCATGCTTATACATTTAAGGAATTCTTGCCTCTTTTGTCTTTGCCTTTGCACTCCCTTCAACTGACTGTTTATTCTAAAAGTTATTCAAAATGTACATAACAGTGAAGGTTAGTGCTGACACTAAAAAAAAAAAAAAATGTTAAAATCCTACTCTCATGCTATTTTTGTTATGAGTAGGTGGCTGGTCCAAATAGCATCTATCCACACAACTGTCTTGTGACCCGAGTTGTTTTGGTTCATTCACATCTCCTGCTTTTCTCTCTATAGAATTACCCGCTCAACACTGAAATAGCTAATCATTTCACAGACAGCTATCTGACTGATTTGTAGATAGCGTACTAAACAACTGGGTTGCCTGCTATTTCCCCCTGCATTTTCCCCTGCATTGATCAAATAATCCTGAATCACTGTGCCGCAGCCTTCTTTCTCACCTATTGACTTCATACTCATTTTTCTTCTCTACAGACTCTATTTCATTTCCTCTTTATCTGACTTGGCCTCATTTTTACTTTATCATAGGTAGTAAGTCAATTTCTAGTCACAGGGTTATCAGTAAAGATTATCAGAATGGACATCTGTCCTCCACACCAAAAGAAAAAAAAGCACTTGATGACTAGATGTATGGGGAATTACACACATTCATGCACTCACATGTGTGTGAGCACACACACACACACATGTGCAAGTGCACTCCCACCTAAACAAATCTGTCAGCTGGCATTCTGGGCCCTTGCTAGCATTTCACTTTGAATACCAAGTGGCCTCCAGGTCAAAGGGTACAAGCAGAAAAACAGGGGAAACTAATAAACAAGTTATTCTGACAAGGGAGCTTTTATCACCAACAGTGGTGTGGTCACTAAATACACAGAATAATCAAATCTTAATCCCTCTTACTCTCTACAGAGAGGATACTTTAAAACATTTAAACCTCTCAGTCAGAATATTGTATTTTCTTTGAAGGAAGAAAAAGAAAAAAAGAATTACCTCACCTTTATTATTTGGGAGTCAAAGTACTTTCAAACTGGGAAAGTTCTATGAAAGGGTTTACTGCAAATGTTTGAAATGGAAACAGAATGACATGATACTCCAGTCTTGAAAATGGTAAATGTTTATATGTAGCACATGACTACATTCCCATAATGATAAAAGTTCAGTGGTAATTGAAATGAGAGATTATGTGGCTATTTCCTGTACTTGGAATTAATGTTAATATCCCTATGAATTATCTAAAAGAGGCATTACTGAATGAAATTCACAAGTTTGAAAATGAAACAGCTATTTTTGAAAGTAAAATCCCATGCAAATGGAAATACTCTAGTGCAGTGATTATTTCATCTGGGGATAATTTTGCCCTCAGGGTATATTTGGCAATGTCTGAGACATTTTGGTCATTACAATTCGGTAGATACTAGCATCTAGTGGGGTCAGGGATGCTGCTGACTATTCCCGGCCCCACTTACCATGAACAAGAATGTCCCCATCCCTGCAACAAAGAATTACCAGCCACAAATGTCAGTTGTGCCAAAATTGAAGAACTCTGCTGTACTAAGAAAGCATCCAAGGTCCAAGGAGGTACTTTCATTTCAAAATGAACAAAGGTAGTAAGAGAAAATAAAAGCCCACAAATTGTTTACAGTAAGATGAGTTCTGAGATACCAATTGTTACTTAGGAAAGAACAATATCCTGTAACTTTAGAGCTGGAAGGAACAGAACAGATTATCTAATCCAAACTTCACTTTTCAGAGCTTGGCACCAATGAGGAGGTGTACTGTGTGCTTCCCTGCAGCCTGCAAAGTCCTGGCTGACAGTGGGGCATAGGGAAGAATGGTGGGTGGACTTGATTTTGTAGTGGTAGACACAGTCCTAGAATCTCATGGAGCCGTTAAAAACTGTTGTCTGAAATGGTCAGCTTAATGAGATCAGGGTGCTGCAATCTGGATGGCAAAGAGTAAGAAGGAATATCATTGACGTTAATAGCATAATTAAGGAAAACAGGCAAATATATATTTCTACATCGAATGTTACTGTGTTACCAAAATACCAGGGATTTTATCTAGGTCCTGCTGCTCACCACACAGAAAGCCAATCACCAAGACAGCAAGTATTACCAGGGAAAAATACTTTATTCGGGTGCTACATCCAAAGAGACAGGAGATCAGTCTTAAACCCATCTCCTCAACTGACTAAAATTAGGAGTTTAGGCCGGGCGCGGTGGCTCAAGCCTGTAATCCCAGCACTTTGGGAGGCCGAGACGGGCGGATCACGAGGTCAGGAGATCGAGACCATCCTGGCTAACACGGTGAAACCCCGTCTCTACTAAAAAATACAAAAAACTAGCCGGGCGAAGTGGCGGGCGCCTGTGGTCCCAGCTACTCGGGAGGCTGAGGCAGGAGAATGGCGTGAACCCGGGAGGCGGAGCTTGCAGTGAGCTGAGATCCGGCCACCGCACTCCAGCCTGGGCGGCAGAGCCAGACTCAGTCTCAAAAAAAAAAATAAAAATAAAAAAAAAATAAAATAAAATAAAATTAGGAGTTTAACTATACAGCAGGAAAGAAGTGTAACCATGTGTGGGAAAACATGAATTAGGGAAGGGTAAGGAAGGAGAGTTGGTCAATAGGAAGCAGGTGGTCAGTTAGGCAAGAAGGACGGGTAAGAGGTCTGGCATCTCATTGTACAAATGTGGTGATGTGGTAAGTTTCAGTTCCTTGATACTATCTGGGAAGACTGATGGTTGGTTTTCTGAGAAAGGAACTCAGATAAGACAAATGTAACTTTTTCAAGTTTTAAGATTGGGAGGACCAATTTCTATGATTATTCAAAAGAAATAAAAAATGTCAGTTCTATTGGACACTTCGGCTAGATTCAACTGTATAAGAATTAAGATAAACCCTTGGAACTTGAAAGTAATAAATTTGTAGAAAAATAACCCACATATCTGTCGTACATTTACTAAATTCATGAAATTTGACACTCTTGAGAAGAGATTTAGATTTTAAAAATTAATACCTTCCAAAGATGTTATACAAATTTATGGGCAAGAAAGTCATAGCAAGATTAAACAAACAAACAAAACAAAACAAAAAGTAACAACAACAAAAAAACCCTCAAGCTATTTGGAAATTGTATTGGACAGAGTTGTGCTGGCTCTGGTTGTATAAGCCAAAATAGAGTCTACTAAGAGCATGCCATGTGGTTCACATAAATATTGGAAAGAATGAAGAACCAGGCTAAAGACTATATTTTGGAAACAGCACAAAACCATGCTGCAACATTGAATGGATAAGAATGCTAGCCCAACACTGATCAGCTCTGCTGCCACTTTTACATTAAGAGCGCTGCTGTTGTGGCCAGAGATAAGGCATAACAACTGAGATTGTACACTGGTTTAAAGGAGCAGCCCCTGGTGTGGTGGCATGTGCCTGTAGTCCCAGCACTTACGGATGACAAGGTGGGAGGATTACTTGAGGTCAGGAGGTCAAGACCACCCTTCATAACATAGTGAGACCCCATGTTCGCAGCTACTCAGGAGGCGAGGCAGGAGGATCACTTGAGGCCAGGAGTTCAAGGCAACCCTGGGCAATATAGCAAGACTTCATATATTTTTTAAAAAAAGAGCAAAAGCTGCTTCTCACTGACACCACTTGCTCACCACAGATTGCAGCCAACTCTGTGCTTTATTATCCCCACTCTGGGTCCCAGGCTGATAGAAGCCAGTATCTGGGTTCTACTCTTCTAATTTTACTGTTCACTGAGGCAGAAGGCAAGAGTCCAAAGGGTCTCACACCAGTTATTGAACACTCTGAGCCAGAAATAACACCATCACTTTCACTCACAATCTATTAGTCAGTACTAGTGACCTGTCTCCACCCAACCACAAAGGGGCCAGGATTATACTTCCTGGCGCCTTTGTGTCTCAAAGGCAGAACACTAATGAACCCAACAACTACCTCTACCGCCTCTCTGATGTCACTCTGCCTCTGAAAGCCCATTCAGCCCACACCACTACTCTCACCACCAAAGAGCAAGTGTGAGCTCTCCCTCCCTTTGTTCATGTGACACTAACTCTTAGTCTGTCACAGGTGGATCTGTTTGACAGAGTCCAGGTCAAATGTCTCTGCTGTAGCATTTTCAGTTCCCTTAAGCTAAGATGCCCCTTCAAGGCTCCTAAAGTGCAGCCACTCCTAATCATAAAAATGCCGCAAAAATTTAGATGCTAGATGTCCAAAAATATAATAAATTCCTACCCAGGAAACTAACTTTTGAGACATTCATGATCTCACCACATATGTCCCTTCAAGCTACTACTTCAGAATTGTCTTGATAGGTCAGATCAATAAGTCCTAGCCTATTCTCCTGGATTCCCAATCAAAGGTGCCCAGCACAGCAATGATATGGAGAAAATAAAGTGCATTGGAAGGAAGCATTGGCTTTAAAAGCACCAAGAAGAATACAGGAAAAGAGTGCCTAAAGTGACTATGTCAAATTGATATTGGGTCTCCTAAGAGCAGAGCACAAGAGAGAGGGCTCAGAGCAAAGATGAGAAAATTGTAAAAGGCCAGTTTATATTTGTGGAAATGATCTCTGCAATAGCCAGAGGCAATCTGCAACTGGCACCTTGGTGCTGGTCAGGAATATTGAAAGCTGCCCAGAGGCCGAGCTAAATTGTACTCTTGACATGCCCAGAAGCAGCCATTCCCGTCATCAATCTAGATGATTTTATCCTCTCTGACTACAGGTTTGGTTTTTTTTTGTTTTGTTTTTTCTGTTTCTTTTCTTGACTTTCTCCACTTTTGTAATAGAAAAGGGAATGCAAAAATGAGGAGATGAAAGCTGAAAATTTAAAAAGTCTATTAGATTAGCTCAAGAAATAAATTACATATGGTCAAATACTTCATATTACCTAAGTGTGAGTGTATTTTGTCTTTGAAGTTTTTTTGCTGAAAGGGGCTCTTCTAATTACAGAACTTCCTAACAGTAATAAGAAAGTTATATTTTATTTTATGAAACTTTCATAAGTACATATATTATAACTAACTGACATGACTGTAGTTATCCCCCTTATGCAAATATGGAATTAATAGTCTTTTTAAACCATGAACTCCTTTCCATTGATATAACTTTCATCATATATTCCAATATGTACATTAGAAAAATCTTACACACCTGGAATATTTTCAATTCACTTAGTTAAAGAAAGTTTCGAGAGTCATTTGTTATTTTAAAATAAAGTGTCTGTACTTATAAAAGAGGTAATTTAAATTAGAAAAAATTGCTTGTGTCCTACCATGAAGGTATGCTTTCTTTCATTTTAAGCATATGTATACACATGCTTACAAACTTATATATGTGTGTGTTTGCTTATATGTATATATATATGGATGGATGTATCATGCAGCCATATTGGTAAAAATATATATATGTATAAACACATGTATAAATATTTGCAATTTTACCTCATATGGATTGTATTAGTCCATTTTCATGCTTCTGATAAAGACATACCCAAGACCGGACAATTTACAAAAGAAAGAGGTTTAATGGACTTATAGTTCTCCATGGCTGGGGAAGCCTCAAAATCATGGCAGAAGGCAAGGAGGAAACAGTCACATCTTACATGGATGGCAGCAGGCAAAGAGAGAGATTGGGCAGGGAAACTCCCCCTTATGATACAATCAGATCTCATGAGACTTATTGACTATCACGAGAACAGCACGTGAAAGACCAGCCTCCATTACTCAATTACCTCCCGCTGGGTCCCTCCCACAACACATGGGAATTCAAGATGAGATTTGGGTGGGGACACAGCCAAACTATATCATGGATTTACAATGCATTATTTTTAATATGAGATCTCGGTGGCCATGTGCAACACCCAAATCCCTCCTACAGGTCTGAGGCACTCATTTCCTCAAATGCTAGGAAAGGTGGTACTCTCACCTAAGGCACTCTCAGAGAACTGATCTCAAAGAGAGCTAGCTCACCAAATCACACCCCTTCCTCTCCTGTCACAACCCTTCACTGATGACTGTTCAAGACAAAGGTGTAAAGGTCCAGTCAGCTTACTTCAGTTCAAGACAATTCTGAAGGATCAATCCAGCCCCAGAGCTCCATGTAGGGTCTGCTGAGACTTTCTTTGTAACCACATCACATCTTCAGCACATCGTCTCCTCTCATCCCAACCCTACTTCCTCTGCTTTGCCTCTCGTGTTGACCTCCAAAGTCACTCCTCTTCCTGCACATCTTCAAAATCCCTTTCCTAGGGAGCCTGAACTAAGACAAAATAAGTGTTTTTGCATATTATTATAAACCTTTCATTGGGCAAGTTACTTAACTTCATGCTTTAGTTTGCTCACCTATAAAATGAAGAAAAATAAAAGTGTCTATCTCACAGAATTATTCTTATAATGAAAGTGATAGGGCGGAGCAAGATGGCCGAATAGGAACAGCTCCAGTCTCCAACTCCCAGCGCGAGCGACACAGAAGACCGGTGATTTCTGCATTTTCAACTGAGGTACTGGGTTCATCTCACTGGGGAGTGCCGGACGATCGGTGCTGGTCAGCTGCTGCAGCCCGACCAGCCAGAGCTGAAGCAGGGCGAGGCATTGCCTCACCTGGGAAGCGCAAGGGGGAAGGGAATCCCTTTTCCTAGCCAGGGGAACTGAGACACACAACACATGGAAAATCGGGTAACTCCCACCCCAATACTGCACTTTAAGCAAACAGGCACACCAGGAGATCATATCCCACTCCTGGCCGGGAGGGTCCCACACCCACGGAGCCTCCCTCATTGCTAGCACAGCAGTCTGTGATCTACCGGCAAGGCAGCAGTGAGGCTGGGGGAGGGGCGCCCGCCATTGCTGAGGCTTAAGTAGGTAAACAAAGCTGCTGGGAAGCTCGAACTGGGTGGAGCTCACAGCAGCTCAAGGAAACCTGCCTGTCTCTGTAGACTCCACCTCTGGGGACAGGGCACAGTAAACAATAACAAATGCAGCAGAAACCTCTGCAGATGCAAACGACTCTGTCTGACAGCTTTGAAGAGAGCAGTGGATCTCCCAACACGGAGGTTGAGATCTGAGAAGGGACAGACTGCCTGCTCAAGTGGGTCCCTGACCCCTGAGTAGCCTAACTGGGAGACATCCCCCACTAGGGGCAGTCTGACACCCCACACCTCACAGGGTGGAGTACACCCCTGAGAGGAAGCTTCCAAAGCAAGAATCAGACAGGTACACTTGCTGTTCAGAAATATTCTATCTTCTGCAGCCTCTGCTGCTGATACCCAGGCAAACAGGGTCTGGAGTGGACCTCAAGCAATCTCCAACAGACCTACAGCTGAGGGTCCTGACTGTTAGAAGGAAAACTATCAAACAGGAAGGACACCTACACCAAAACCCCATCAGTACATCACCATCATCAAAGATCAGAGGCAGATAAAACCACAAAGATGGGGAAAAAGCAGGGCAGAAAAGCTGGAAATTCAAAAAATAAGAGCGCATCTCCCCCGGCAAAGGAGCGCAGCTCATCGCCAGCAACGGATCAAAGCTGGACGGAGAATGACTTTGACAAGATGAGAGAAGAAGGCTTCAGTCCATCAAACTTCTCAGAGCTAAAGGAGGAATTACATACCCAGCGAAAAGAAACTAAAAATCTTGAAAAAAAAGTGGAAGAATTGATGGCTAGAGTAATTAATGCAGAGAAGGTCATAAATGAAATGAAAGAGATGAAAACCATGACACGAGAAATACGTGACAAATGCACAAGCTTCAGTAACCGACTCGATCAACTGGAAGAAAGAGTATCAGCGATTGAGGATCAAATGAATGAAATGAAGCGAGAAGAGAAACGAAAAGAAAAAAGAAGAAAAAGAAATGAACAAAGCCTGCAAGAAGTATGGGATTATGTAAAAAGACCAAATCTACGTCTGATTGGGGTGCCTGAAAGTGAGGGGGAAAATGGAACCAAGTTGGAAAACACTCTTCAGGATATCATCCAGGAGAACTTCCCCAACCTAGTAGGGCAGGCCAACATTCAAATCCAGGAAATACAGAGAACGCCACAAAGATACTCCTCGAGAAGAGCAACTCCAAGACACATAATTGCCAGATTCACCAAAGTTGAAAGGAAGGAAAAAATCTTAAGGGCAGCCAGAGAGAAAGGTCGGGTTACCCACAAAGGGAAGCCCATCAGACTAACAGCAGATCTCTCGGCAGAAACTCTACAAGCCAGAAGAGAGTGGGGGCCAATATTCAACATTCTTAAAGAAAAGAATTTTAAACCCAGAATTTCATATCCAGCCAAACTAAGTTTCATAAGTGAAGGAGAAATAAAATCCTTTACACATAAGCAAATGCTTAGAGATTTTGTCACCACTAGGCCTGCCTTACAAGAGACCCTGAAGGAAGCACTAAACATGGAAAGGAACAACCGGTACCAGCCATTGCAAAAACATGCCAAAATGTAAAGACCATCGAGGCTAGGTAGAAACTGCATCAACTAACGAACAAAAAAAACAGTTAATATCATAATGGCAGGATCAAGTTCACACATAACAATCTTAACCTTAAATGTAAATGGACTAAATGCTCCAATTAAAAGACACAGACGGGCAAACTGGATAAAGAGTCAAGACCCATCAGTCTGCTGTATTCAGGAGACTCATCTCACACACAGAGACATACATAGGCTCAAAATAAAGGGATGGAGGAAGATTTACCAAGCAAATGGAGAACAAAAAAAAGCAGGGGTTGCAATACTAGTCTCTGATAAAACAGACTTTAAACCATCAAAGATCAAAAGAGACAAAGAAGGCCATTACATAATGGTAAAGGGATCAATTCAACAGGAAGAGCTAACTATCCTAAATATATATGCACCCAATACAGGAGCACCCAGATTCATAAAGCAAGTCCTTAGAGACTTACAAAGAGACTTAGACTCCCATACAATAATAATGGGAGACTTCAACACTCCACTGTCAACATTAGACAGATCAACAAGACAGAAAGTTAACAAGGATATCCAGGAATTGAACTCATCTCTGCAGCAAGCAGACCTAATAGACATCTATAGAACTCTCCACCCCAAATCAACAGACTATACATTCTTCTCAGCACCACATCGTACTTACTCCAAAATTGGCCAAGTAATTGGAAGTAAAGCACTCCGCAGCAAATGTACAAGAACAGAAATTATAACAAACTGTCTCTCAGACCACAGTGCAATCAAACTAGAACTGAGGACTAAGAAACTCAATCAAAACTGCTCAACTACATGGAAACTGAACAACCTGCTCCTGAATGACTACTGGGTACATAATGAAATGAAGGCAGAAATAAAGATGTTCTTTGAAACCAATGAGAACAAAGATACAACATACCAGAATCTCTGGGACACATTTAAAGCAGTGTGTAGAGGGAAATTTATAGCACTAAATGCCCACAAGAGAAAGCAGGAAAGATCTAAAATTGACACTCTAACATCGCAATTAAAAGAACTAGAGAAGCAAGAGCAAACACATTCGAAAGCCAGCAGAAGGCAAGAAATAACTAAGATCAGAGCAGAACTGAAGGAGATAGAGACACAAAAAAACCCTCCAAAAAATCAATGAATCCAGGAGTTGGTTTTTTGAAAAGATCAACAAAATTGACAGACCACTAGCAAGACTAATAAAGAAGAAAAGAGAGAAGAATCAAATAGACGCAATTAAAAATGATAAAGGGGATATCACCACCGACCCCACAGAAATACAAACTACCATCAGAGAATACTATAAACACCTCTATGCAAATAAACTGGAAAATCTAGAAGAAATGGATAATTTCCTGGACACTTACACTCTTCCAAGACTAAACCAGGAAGAACTTGAATCCCTGAATAGACCAATAGCAGGCTCTGAAATTGAGGCAATAATTAATAGCCTACCAACCAAAAAAAGTCCAGGACCAGATGGATTCACAGCTGAATTCTACCAGAGGTACAAGGAGGAGTTGGTACCATTCCTTCTGAAACTATTCCAATCAATAGAAAAAGAGGGAATCCTCCCTAACTCATTTTATGAGGCCACCATCATCCTGATACCAAAGCCTGGCAGAGATACAACAAAAAAAGAGAATTTTAGACCAATATCCCTGATGAACATCAATGCAAAAATCCTCAATAAAATACTGGCAAACCGGATTCAGCAACACATCAAAAAGCTTATCCACCATGATCAAGTGGGCTTCATCCCTGCGATGCAAGGCTGGTTCAACATTCGCAAATCAATAAACATAATCCAGCATATAAACAGAACCAAAGACAAGAACCACATGATTATCTCAATAGCTGCAGAAAAGGCTTTTGACAAAATTCAACAGCCCTTCATGCTAAAAACGCTCAATAAATTCGGTATTGATGGAATGTACCTCAAAATAATAAGAGCTATTTATGACAAACCCACAGCCAATATCATACTGAATGGGCAAAAACTGGAAAAATTCCCTTTGAAAACTGGCACAAGACAGGGATGCCCTCTCTCACCATTCCTATTCAACATAGTGTTGGAAGTTCTGGCCAGGGCAATCAGGCAAGAGAAAGAAATAAAGTGTATTCAATTAGGAAAAGAGGAAGTCAAATTGTCCCTGTTTACAGATGACATGATTGTATATTTAGAAAACCCCATTATCTCGGCCCAAAATCTCCTTAAGCTGATAAGCAACTTCAGCAAAGTCTCAGGATACAAAATTAATGTGCAAAAATCACAAGCATTCTTATACACCAGTAACAGACAAACAGAGAGCCAAATCAGGAATGAACTTCCATTCACAATTGCTTCAAAGAGAATAAAATACCTAGGAATCCAACTTACAAGGGATGTAAAGGACCTCTTCAGGGAGAACTACAAACCACTGCTCAGTGAAATAAAAGAGGACACAAACAAATGGGAGAACATACCATGCTCATGGATAGGAAGAATCAATATCATGAAAATGGCCATACTGCCCAAGGTAATTTATAGATTCAATGCCATCCCCATCAAGCTACCAATGAGTTTCTTCACAGAATTGGAAAAAACTGCTTTAAAGTTCATATGGAATCAAAAAAGAGCCCGCATCTCCAAGACAATCCTAAGTCAAAAGAACAAAGCTGGAGGCATCACGCTACCTGACTTCAAATTATGCTACAAGGCTACAGTAACCAAAACAGCATGGTACTGGTACCAAAACAGAGATATAGACCAATGGAACAGAACAGAGTCCTCAGAAATAATACAACACATCTACAGCCATCTGATCTTTGATAAACCTGAGAAAAACAAGAAATGGGGAAAGGATTCCCTATTTAATAAATGGTGCTGGGAAAATTGGCTAGCCATAAGTAGAAAGCTGAAACTGGATCCTTTCCTTACTCCTTATATGAAAATTAATTCAAGATGGATTAGAGACTTAAATGTTAGACCTAATACCATAAAAACCCTAGAAGAAAACCTAGGTAATACCATTCAGGACATAGGCATGGGCAAGGACTTCATGTCTAAAACACCAAAAGCAACGGCAACAAAAGCCAAAATTAACAAATGGGATCTCATTAAACTAAAGAGCTTCTGCACAGCAAAAGAAACTACCATCAGAGTGAACAGGCAACCTACAGAATGGGAGAAAATTTTTGCAATCTACTCATCAGACAAAGGGCTAACATTGAGAACCTACAAAGAACTCAAACAAATTTACAAGAAAAAAACAAACAACCCCATCAAAAAGTGGGCAAAGGATATGAACAGTCATTTCTCAAAAGAGGACATGCATACAGCCAACAGACACATGAAAAAATGCTCATCATCACTGGCCATCAGAGAAATGCAAATCAAAACCACAACGAGATACCATCTCACACCAGTTAGAATGGCAATCATTAAAAAGTCAGGAAACAACAGGTGCTGGAGAGGATGTGGAGAAATAGGAACACTTTTACACTGTTGGTGGGATTGTAAACTAGTTCAACCATTATGGAAAACAGTATGGCGATTCCTCAAGGATCTAGAACTAGATGTACCATATGACCCAGCCATCCCATTACTGGGTATATACCCAAAGGATTATAAATCATGCTGCTATAAAGACACATGCACACGTATGTTTATTGCAGCACTATTCACAATAGCAAAGACTTGGAATCAACCCAAATGTCCATCAGTGACAGACTGGATTAAGAAAATGTGGCACATATACACCATGGAATACTATGCAGCCATAAAAAAGGATGAGTTTGTGTCCTTTGTAGGGACATGGATGCAGCTGGAAACCATCATTCTTAGCAAACTATCACAAGAACAGAAAACCAAACACCGCATGTTCACACTCATAGGTGGGAACTGAACAATGAGATCACTTGGACTCAGGAAGGGGAACATCACACACCAGGGCCTATCATGGGGAGTGGGGAGCGGGGAGGGATTGCATTGGGAGTTATACCTGATGTAAATGACGAGTTGATGGGTGCAGCACACCAACATGGCACAAGTATACATACGTAACAAACCTGTACGTTATGCACATGTACCCTACAACTTAAAGTATAATAATAATAAATAAATTTAAAAAAAAAGAAAGTGATAATACTAAAGATCTTAAAATAGTATGTAGCATTCAATAACAGTACTCGATAAAATATTAAACATTATTATCATTTTGATGGAAGTTTAAATATCTTTCAAACGAATGAGCCATATTATACTTAATCAACATACTTAGATATTTAGATAAACCCTATTTTGATATGCATTCAGGTATACATTTTTGGTGAATAACCATTTTTCACATTTGCTATCATTTTGTAGAAAATTTTTATAGAGGTAAAATTAATGAGTTAAAGGTTATACATATTTTTAATTAGTATCTATTTTGTAATTATAAAGCCAATAAATATCCATTATAGAAATGCTTTAAAGTACAAAAAAGTGGGAAGTCATAAAGAAAAAAACTGATATTCTATAATTTTTTGGTATCTAAATTGTAAGGATTTGCTACAGTGTTACCTCTATATACTGAGAAGATATGACCATCAACTTATTTTGTTAATGATAGAAGCAAGCTAGATAAAATTGTATATTGAATATATAAGTGTCTCTATTTTTTAAGAGGTTACAGTTTGCAGACTCAAGCTTGTATATACATAGATACCTCTGGAATTATTTACAAGGAAGAATTAACCATAATTCCTTCTAGGGAAAGAGACTTACTTTTTACTATATACTCTATTAAATTATTTTTTGAATACTATAATGTGCTCGTATTAACCTTTTAAAGTCAAAAAACAATTTTAAACCATTTTATGAAGTTAGGTTCAGGAGGAAAATTTGGCAAAACAGAAAATAAATTTTTTTGATATTATATTGCAACTAAAAACTCAAGGGAACACTAACATTCCTGAATTCTTGCCAGCATGCAGTATGTATAAGTTATCAATATTTGCCAATTTTATACACAAAATAATATTTCATTAACATTTTAATTACTTTTAAAATTGTATAATTAAACTATTTTAAACATACATGCTAAGCAATTATATTTAATAAATTATTTGGATAGGACTTCTGGCTGTGGTAACATGAAGTGGTCAGTGAACCCTCCTCACAAATAAAATAAAATAAAATAAAACTGGGCAATATTTTCAAAGACAACCTTTTTAGAAACTTCTGAAAAGTGATCAAACAACAAACTGAGAGATGCTTATTCATCAATAATTTCTGAAACTCTAGGTAAGAATGGTAGGAGTCTCTTGAGCTGTTCCAGTTCCCCCAGAAGATGGGCTAAAAAGCAGAATTGAAATAACAAGAAAAATTCAGTGAACTTAAAGATAAATCAATAGAAAGTACCCAATCTGAAGAAGAGAGAGAAAAGGGATTAAAGAAAAAGGTTATTGAGAGAACTGTGGGACAACATCAAACATACCAACATAGGAACAATGGATGTCCCAGAAGGAGAGGAGAGGAAAAGGCAGGAAAAAAAAAATCATCAAAGAAATAATGATCTAAACATCCCAAATTTGATAAAGAACATTAAGAAACAGAATCAAGAAGCTCAAAAAAACTCTAAGTAGGATAAATACAAAGAGATCTATACCCAGATATATCATAGTTTAATTGCTAAAAGCCAAAAATTACATTTATTGTGAATGGATTAAGTACTTCAATCAAAAGGCAGAAATGTTTAGACTGAATAAGAAAGCAAGATCCAACTGTATGCTATATACAAGTGATACATTTCAATTTCAAATGTACAAAATAGACAAAAGTACGAAGATGAAAAAACATCTACCATGCAAAAAGAAACCATAAAAGAGCTAGTGTAGTTACATTAATACCAGACAAAAATGGATATTAAGGCAAAAAAATTATTAGAAATAAAGGGAGGCTATGAACAGTAGGGGGAAGGAGGAGATGAAGAGAGGTTTATTTATAAGTACAAATACACACTTAGATAGAAGATATAAGACCTGGTATTTGACAGATCAGTAGAGTGACCACAGTTAACATTAACAGATTGTATATTTCTAAATATCTAGAAGAGAATAATTCAAATGTACTTAGGATAAAGAAAAGATAAACACTGAAAGTGATCAGTATCCCAATTACCCTGATTTGATTATATGAGTACATCAAATTATAACATGTTCTGCAAAAATATGTACGGCTATTATATATAAATATAAATAAGTCTTGAAAAGAGATATTTCATAATGTCAAAGGGATCAATGCATCAAAAAGAAAGAACAATTATAAATGTAAACACATCTATAAAAAAAATCCCCAGAAGTACATGAAGCCTAAACTGACAGAATTGAAAGGAAAATAGATAATTCAACAATTATATTTGGATATTTCAATAGTACACTATCAGTCATTGATAAAACTACCAAATATAAAATCAGTAAATATGGAAGATTTTAACACCTAGAACAAAAACTTGAACAGCCTAACCAATACTGAAAGCACCCCATCTAACAACATCAGAACACAGATTGTTTTAAGCACATAAAAAACATTTTCCAGGGTAGATCATAAAACAATTCACAATAAATTTAATTTATTTGTGATCTATTCATCTATTTTACCCATTTAGTCAATGTGATTATAGCATTTGTCAATTTCAGTAAACTTTTTCTAATTTTTAATTTTTGTGTCTATATAGGAGGTATGTATGTATAAGTAAATTCTTTATGTAATAATTATACTATAGTTCTGACTTCTCATATGTGTTGCATATGTTTTTCCAATTTGATTTGATTTGATATTTTGGTAGGGGATTTTCGTCTGTGCTTTTTGGACCTACTAATATTTTCTCTCACTAGTTCTATCTTTTACTTGTTTAGAAATTATCTCTTACTTTAGAAGGTTGATAAAATTAACTTCTGTTATTTTCAAATGTTTTTCTTGCAAGACATGTTTTAATTATTTAAATATTTAATTCACCTGAAATAATGTGAGCATTTGAAGTGAGGATCTAAGATTTTTCCAACACTTTTTCTAAATTTTCTGATTAGTTTAATTCCAATAATCCCATATTTATACATTGATTTGAGAGATTTTTATTGGATATCATGTTCTTACAAAATTTCAAATTGTAAGACTAAAATTTAGAAATGATTGATAATTATTATTCAATTTACAAGCTTAATGCAAGTTTACTCATGAACCTTTTGTGATTTTTTAAAGAAAACGACAAAATGATTATACACGTTCACAGGAGAAATAAATTTGGAAAGAAAAATTTTAAAAGGTTTCAGGGTAGACATTCTCTCACATAATTAAATGATGTGTCTTTGATGTATAAAGAACAGAATATTAAAATTCAGTTGACTATACATACATATATATACACCTCAAATGATACAGAGCATTTACGAGGAATTCTATTTGATAAATTAAACTGTGACCACTACAACAAGAGCAGATCCAAAAAATGGGATGAGAATTAAAGAGGATAAAACATAATAGGCGGGGTGCAGTGGCTCACGCCTGTAATCCCAGCACTTTGGGAGGCCTAGGTGGGCAGACCACGAGGTCAGGAGATCGAGACCATCCTGGCTAACACAGTGAAACCCTGTCTCTACTAAAAATACAAAAAATTAGCCGGGCGTGGTGGCGGGGGCCTGTAGTCCCAGCTACTTGGGAGGCTGAGGCAGGAAAATGGTGTGAACCTGGGAGACGGAGCTTGCAGTGAGCCGAGATCGCACCACTGCAGTCCAGCCTGGACGACAGAGAGAGACTCCATCTAAAATAATAACGATAATAATAATATAGATAAACTTTAAGCAGAAAAGGTAAATTTGTTTTTATATCTAGAGAGTTGAAAAAGTGATCAGCAGAATAGTAGCCTGTCAAATAGTAAAAATAATTGATCTATCTTTGGGCAGTCTTGAAGATCAAAGAAAGTTGCAGAATGTCTTCAGAAAATGACTACTTTAGCTATTTTTCAGATATCAGATAAATGTTTTCAAATTCAGTTGCATACAAGGCACAAATTATTAACAAATTTGAATTCCAATTATATACTTTTGTCAGAAAAAGCTAAAATGCAACTAAGACTATATGCTTGTTTTTTTGTTTTTGTTTTTTTTTAATCTACATTAGGTAAACAAGAGAAATACAGAGAGAAAATACCATAATTTGTGTGGCATTCATTCACTGGTCATGGGCATGATATTTAATTGAATGCAATCAATCCATGGATTCTACTTACTAGGTTTAGAATTTAAAACTGTAAATTTAGGTTCAGGATTATGAATGTTTACTACTTAAAAGTTACATTCTTCCAAGAATACCACATCAGACACAGTATAGCATTACCAAGGAAACCATTTGTGGGAAACTTTTGAAGCACCTAGATGATACCTTAGACTTGCAGATGCACATGCCTTATTTAAAACATAAAATGAAAACAAGAATCCCTTCAATGATAAAGAACAGTGTTAAAAGTAGGACACTCCCCAGGAGGAAATGGGATGAAAATCCTGGCTGGCCTGCCAGCTTTCTCACAGCTCTCATGTAATGGACCGAATGTTTGTGTCCCCCAAAATTCATTTTGGAATCCTAACTCCCAGTTTGGTGGTATTCAAAGGCAGGGGCTCCGAGAGGTAATTAGGTGATAAAGGTGCTGTCTTCATGAACAGGATTAGTGCTCTTATAAAAGGGAACCCAGAGACCTCTTTGGCTGTCTTTCCACCATGTGAGAATACAGCAAGAAGTCAGGAGTCTGCAATCTGGAAGAGAGCCTTCACCAGAACTAAGCTATGTTAGCACCCTGATGTCGAACTTCCAACCTCCAGAGCCATTAGAAATAAATTTTTGTTGTTTATAAGCCACCTAATCAAAGTATTCTGTTATAACATCCCTATTGACTAAGACACTTCACTTAGATTAACATTACTACAGTCAAGATCCACATAATGATTCCTTTGTATTGATACTTTTCAAAGTCCACTTCAATTTTGTCTGCAAAAGTTAGACTCCATAAATATTCTTAAACGTGGCTTTGGAAATATTCTTTGTATAAAATGTTTTGTTAAAGCAGAAAAGAGCAAATATGCTTAGAACTATGTCAACTACACTACCATAAAAGATGACCCACAGCCATGGGACAATACTGTCTTCTCCCATTACTCATTCTCTCTTACTGCCATCCTTCTGTCCAAAGACTACTTTAGAGACCCATTCTGTTGTTTGTGCTCTGAGTATACAAAAATGATACTTCAAACTTTGTCATTATTGAATATTATTGCCATTTGTATAAGCTTAACAATGCACTTAAAAATAAATATTGAAAAATTGTTGGTGGGAACAGTATTTAAACAGTGACACCATCATTAAATAATTATAACTATATATACCAAATTTGAAAAGTTCTAAAACTATGTAGATTTTATATTACTGGATGCTGGAAAGATGCCTTTTCAAAGTTAATTAATGCTTTACTTAGCTGGAAATGTTTTCACATTTTCCTTACCTCAGGGCACACTTAAATCTTCCTGGCCAAAGAATTTATCTTAACTTCTTCTTAAACTGTGTTGAGGAATAATAAAACTGCAATAGTTGATGTATCACAAAACATGCAAATCATTATTAAAGAGGAGAAAATAGTTAAATGCATGAAAATGTTAGCTCGGACATGTTGATTTGTCTATCCCCTTTAATTATTTTAAAGTCTGTCTTGGATGATTCTGCCTAAGGAGTCAGTTGCGAACAAAGAACCCAACTAAGTTTGTAAACCCTACAAAACATATTAAATGCCCTCTTAACCCTTACTTATGAACAGTTGTATTAGTTCATTCTTGCAATGCTATAAAGAAACACTGGAGACTGGGTGCTCTATAAAGACAAGAGGTTTAATCTGCTTCTGGGGAGGCCTCAGGGACCTTTCACTCGTGGTGGAAGGCAAAGCAGGAACAGGTGTCTTACACGGCAGGAGCAGAAGGAAGGGAGGTGCTACACACTTTTAAACAACTAGATCTCATGATAACTCACTATCACCATGACAACATCAAGAGGGATGATGTTAAACCATAATGATCCTCCCGTATGAGCCAATCACCTCCCACCAGGCCCCAACTCCAACACTGGGGATTACAATTCAATGTGAGATTTGGGTAGGGACACAGAGCCAAACCACATCAATAGTGTAGCTATGAAATTGACATTAGACTTCCCTATTACATTTAAACCACAGACATTAATGTGCTATTAAAATATCCTAACATCTGAGAAAGACTTCTCCAAGTTTAGGCCTAAAATACAAATGATTTACTGTGACTCCTGGCCCAGGAGTCTCATGTCTTCTCCAACCATCTATGAAACTCTAGTAGACTAAGTTGGTAGCTTGCAAGTATGGTAAAATCTCAGATCCTTCACAGGTCTTGCCATTTGCACAGTCAGAATTAAATAACTAGAACAATTATTCTTAAAATTCTACTGAAAAGTGTAAGTGCATGTATTAGTACATTTTCACACTGCCTATAAACACATACTTGGGAGTGGAAAATTTACAAAAGAAAGAGGTTTAATTGAACTTACAGTTTCACATGGCTGGGGAAGCCTCACAATCATGATGGAAGGCAAAGAAGAGCAAGTCACATCTTACATAGATGGCACCAGGCAAAAGAGAGAGCTTGTGCAGGGGAACTCCTCCTTTTAAAACCATCAGATCTTGTGAGACTTATTCACTATCACAAGAACAGCACTGGAAAGACTTGCCCCCATGATTCAATCACTCCCACCAGGCCCCTCCCACAACACATGGGAATTCAAAGTGAGATTTGGGTGGGGACACAGCCAAACCATATTAGTGCATTATAAAAAATTCTCCTACTATAGTTTTTTATCTTAACTACTCTAGTTTTAGGTTATTAGGATGAAGACTCCCACAAAGTAAGCATCATGGAGATGTTGTAAAAGTCTTGATGCAGAACTAAACAAATTGAGTTAAAATACTATTTTTGCCATTTACAAGCTGTGTGATCTTGTGGAAATTATATTTTTACATCTCAGTTCTCTAAAATGCAAAACAGGGCTAGTAATCACCTTTAACATAATTGTGAAGATTAATTACAAGTGCCTCGACCATAGTAACCATAAATAACTTTTCTCAACAAGTGTATGTTAACCATCTTCTCTGCTAGACAATTTTCTGGGAATACAAAAGTAATTAAAACATAAAATGAACCATCTGCCCTCATGAATCCTATAATCTGATTAGAAGTCGACAAAATAAACAAGTTAAAAATAGTAATAATTGGTTACAATTTTTAAAAAGTAATAATAATATTGAATAATAACATGTTAAGGAGGAAAAATAAAATAAAGATTTGAGAGAATAGAAAGTGTTGCAGGGGTGAGGTTGAAATCTCCAAAAAGGTGATCAGGGTAAACTTCATTGAAATGATGACTTTCGTGACAAACAAAAGAGAAGTGAGCAAGAGACACCTGTGGCTGTGATGGGGAAAGTATTCCAGGCAAAAGAGCTTACCTAGAATATGGCTAGAATATTCAAGGGATAACAGGGAGATTTGTGATAGCTGCCGCCAAGTGATAAGGAAAAGAATAGTAAGAAACAAAACCAAAGGCCAGGCGCGGTGGTTCATGCCTGTAATACCAGCAGTTTGGGAGGCCGAGACAGGTGGATCACCTGAGGTCAGGAGTTCGAGACCAGCCTGACCAACATGGTGAAACCCCATCTCTACTAAAAATATAAAATTAGTCAGGCGTGGTGGCAGACACCTGTAATCCCAGCTACTCAGGAGGCTGAGTCAGGAAAATCACTTGAACCTGGGAGGGGGAGGTTGCAGTGAAACAAGATAACATCATTGCACCCCAGCCTGGGCAACAAGAGTGAGATTTCGTCTCAAAAGAAAAAAGAAAAAGAAATGAGACCAAAGAGGAAAGGGAGGGCATGGAAGTCAGATCATACTAGCTTTATAAGTCATACAAACAGCTTTGGTTTTTATTACCAGTGATATACGAAGCTATAACAGGATTTTGATAGAGGAGGAACATGAAGTAAAATATCTTTCAACATGATCACTCAGGCTGCTAGAGGGGAGCAAGGGTAGAAGCAGAGATCACTTAGGAGCTTATTTCAATAATCTAGGCAAAAACTGATGCAATTTCGACTATGGTGGTGACAGTAGAGAGGCCAGATTCCAGACAGATAGAAAGTAGAGTCAAGAGGATTTGTAGTAGGTTGGACTTGGGATATAAGAGAAAGATAAGAGTTGTGAATGCGTTAATGTTTGAGAATAAGAAGTGAATTTTTCCAGAATTTTCCAGAATAAGAAGTAAAGAACACTGTAGGAGGTACAGATTTGGGCAAGGGGGAATATGATGGGGAGTTCATTTTGGACATGTAAATTTTGAATATGTAAAGTTAGATACACATGTGGAGTATACTGTGGAATATGTGAGTTTGGAGTTGAAGGCCAATATTTTAATATTTAATTTGATACGTCCTCATCAGTTGCTCAATATCATTTCAATTATGTAGTCATTTTGGAGTAATGACCAGTGTCAACCTCTTATTAACAGACACTACTACAAAAATTACTAGCAGCTAAAATATTATAAGTTTTAAATAAATTTAAAGTGGTTTGAAAAACTACCAGGTTATTTTAAGCTAGCTTCACAGGGTGGCTGAACTTGGTTAAAGCCACTATAACCTGGAGATTGGTCCTCAGTCTGGAAATTTCAATAGACTTCCTAGGAAAAATCAGTCCATGTTTGTAACTGGATGAGATACTTCCTATGAAGACTGCACAAATAACTAATCTCAATTGTTTTTCTTAATCTTTCGTTAAAACCAGTTTAAGGTAGAAAAATTGTTTGACTTGTCTCTAAGTTCTGGGAATCATCCAAGTACTATACTATGTCATTTCATAATTTCTGTTTCAGGACACTAATAACAATGAGTTCTAAAATAATTATAATTTGTAGAAATCCCCATTACAGTATGTTTCATTCGAGTTTTGCTACATTATTTGGATGGTTGAATTTTCATTCAAATTTTAACACCTATCGAAGTTTTCCAAAGCTCAAAAACAAATGAAATCTATATATGAAAATTCTGGAAAGCAAGATTTAGGTATGGACTAGGGAAGATAAATGCAATGACTAAAACAGAGATACAAGGAAATGGATAGCATGCATGGGTGGCTAAAATTTTGACTATTTATTTGTAAAACAAAAACCCATTGATCATCTATCATGTGTTCATTGTAACCATAAAACTTATGAGTTACTCCAAAATTAAATGTTTCCTAAATCTTCTAAACAATAGAGACAAATAGATATATAAAATCCTTCCCAAGCTCAAATTCTCCTTATATGAAAATCAAGTATGTATATGTGAATCATGAGTCATTTTTCCTGGAGAGAATATAAGACGGAGGGAACAGGGGGTGGAGGAGAGAAGTAGGATGTAAAAATGAGTGGAAGATCATGCTGAATATATGAAAAGCTTTTCCCAGCTCTGACAAAAATGAGTCATTCCAGCTGCCTGAGGCCACAGGTGACTTGAACAGGGAGTCAGTCACTCTGGATCATAGTCATAAAGGCTGATAGGCCATTTGCATGAAGACTCATACATAAAAAGAAACACTCCTTAGTGTGCATATTAACAGGAACAGAGGAATACACAATTACAAATGATCTGGTTAAAGAAGAGAAGGAGTGACTGTATGGATTTCAGCAAACAAATGATTTATGGATATTAATGGTACAGGACACCTGTTGTTAACATACAAGATAACATGATATCTTTATTGCTTTACTTTGGTCAAAAATAAAAAAAAAAAAGAAAAAAAAAACACAAAAAACTTCATGTGAGCTTTCATAGTTTCACTCAAAACACATGACTCTTTAAGTTTATCATGAAATAAAGCCTGGAGAATTTCCACTCGATCTCCAACCACAGAGATTTTTGGAATCATAACTCTCAAAGTTGGGGAGGAATTGGTTCAGCAGATAATTTCATATGACACAGAAATGGAAAGATAATTTTTTAAAGTGAGATGCCAAGTAATATATTTAATCTAAAGGCAAAACTTTTTTGGTGTATAATACTAGGCAAAAGAAAAGAGACTTTGCAGTCTCCATTATGCATCAAACACAGTAAGAAGAAAATATGTAGAAACGTTTTGAAGCAACAGAGTGAGTGAGGGGGAACAAAAAACACAGAAACTTTAGGAGTGGCAGCTAAAAAAAAAAGAAAAGAAAAGAACTCTTGGATCTGTAAGATTACCAAAAGAGGATGAGACCCAGCTGCTTCAGTATTCACTTGAGATCAAATGAGGAAACATGGGCTTTGTTATTTTCAAAAATAGCCACTGTGAACCATGCCAAATCCTTTGTAAAATTCTATGTTTAACACATGTCTATTTCTCTTTGTTAATTATACACCTACTACTATGAAATATATTTAGTGTTGAAAGTCCCCAATTAGGTAATACTAAATCTAAAAGTTAGAAACTCACAAAAGAAAGAAACACAAGATTTTAAATTCTCATATTAATTTGACCAAATACTTTCAACTATTATTCATACTGTGAAAAGTGATATGTTTTAAAGTCTAGTAATTTTTGTTAATATCACATGACAATATTAGATGTTGGAATATATAATGTTATTTTATACCATGTAATTTTTAACCCTTAATGTTTTCATATAAAGAAAAACTGAATTATAAATTACATAAACCTGCCAGATTTGCCATTTTCTTTTAGCTCCTCACTGCTGCATTTTGTATTTAGATCCTATAGCCAACAAAATGAGACAATAGATATCAAAGTCCAGAACCAGTTTTGAGGAGAATGCATATCCATGGTGCCAGAATAGAGTATATTATGCTTCTCCTTGTACCTTTATCTGAGAAAAGTGAAGTGTCACTATTTAGTTGTCTCAAGGGTTGCAGTGCTTATAAGCAATATATATGATGTCTGTGCATCCCCTCATATAAGACTGGAATCACAACATTTCAGTTCCAGATTTCACTGAACGAGAAGTTATTTTCTTTTTTAAAAGATAACAGTGTGGACTTCCACTTTCAAATATGAAAGACTAACCTCTATCAGATTTGCCCACACATGGTAAGCAACTACAAAACTGAATGAAATACATGATATGACTATTATCTGTCACAGTACAATTGGTAACACAGGACAGTAATCTCTGAATGAGGGGAAACACAAGAGGTGAGTTTCATCATCACCTAGGCTTTCTCCATAGGGGCGATCTCTTAATGCAGTATAAGGAATTGGAGACCAGTAGAAACAAGGCAGACCGACTTAGCTGAGGAGGCAAAGTTCACAGTTCAGAGTTGCTTAAATTTATAGCTGAAATTTACAGGATGAGATTTTAGAGAGAATAGAGCTTGGAAGAAGAGTGGTCTCAGAAATCTTTTATAGAGTCATTGGATTGAGGGCTGCATTGTGCATATGGTGATAAGACATATGCTATATTATGAAATATAGCAGAGAATGGTCCTGACAGGATTGAGACTGAAACAAAAAAAATAACAGCAGTTATGTAGTATGCAGAGACACTTAAGTTCTAGCCCGGCCAAAGATAAGGTAACTTATCAAGAATATAGGCCTTCAGCTAAAACACTAGAAAATCTGTATCTTAGGAGTATGGACCATGCCTTAGAAAACACTAAGCCAAGACTTGATAAGATATAGGAGCACCTTGCTAACTTACTAAATTGCCAAAACAAAAGGCTATTTAAGAGAGATTATATAACCCATATTACTTATGCTATCACCCACAGTGGTCCAAAATCAATCCAAATGTTTTTAAATGTTAAAAAAAAAAAAAGGAGAAAAATATGTCCCATCATATAGCAATAAATCAGTGAATTTAAAAAAAGAAACTCTGAGATGATTCAAATATTAGAATTGACAGGAAATGACTTTAGAATATCTGGTACAAAGATGTTCAAAGACTTAAAAGAAAATATAGTCATAATGAGTGAAGATATGGGAAAACTCGGAAGATAAATGGAATGAAGAAGACATATAGTACAAAGATGTTCAAAGACTTAAAAGAAAATATAGTTATGAGTGAAGATATAGGAAAATGAAGAAGAGAAAGAAAATGAAGAAGATGCAAGAGGAGGAGAAAGAGAAGGAGGAAAGGGGAGAAGAAGAAGAAAACTGAAATCTGTAATTTAAAACTACAATGTCTGAAATCAAAATTTCACTTTAATGAGTTTGACAGCAGATTGGAGACTATAGAAGAAAGGGTCAGTAAATTTGATTAGATTTTGATTGAAATAATTCAATCTGAATAACAGAGGAAAAATAGAAGAAAAATGAATAGCCTTTAACAACCTATGGGGAAGCATCAGTCAGATATATCTACAGGTAGAGTCCTAGAAAAAGAGGAGATAGATAGAAAGGCATGAAATACATATATGAATATATAATGGTTGAAGTCATTCCAATATGATGGGGGAAAAATTCAAATTACAGATACAAGAAGCTTCCTAACCCCAGAATAAATACAAAAAATAAAAATACAAATAAGTGTATCATAGTAAAAGTATTATAAACCAAAGATAAAGATGGCAGGCAAAGAAAATCAACAAATGATATATAGAGGACAAAGAAATACAAATAATAGCTGACTTCTCATCAGAAATTACTGGAGTCAGAAGACATTAAGTATGTGAATACATGTAAATGACTACCTCCTTTTCTTCTTCCCTTAATTTCTCTTAAAAAGTAAGTGAATCATTAAAGCAAAAAAATAAAATTGTAAAATGCTTTCTAACCAATGTAAAATTGGTAATATATTTAACAATGTAAAATATTTGACAAATTGGCACAAAAGACAAAGATGGTAAGTGTACAGTTGTAAAACTCTTACATTTGTGATGCGCAATATACAAATTGTGGATGGTAAAATATTAATTCTAAATAGACTCTATAAAGGGCAAAGTAGATAGTATATTCAGTATAGCAATGACTAAAAAGAGTATCATGAAGTCCAGCTAAAAAACTGGACTTATATTTCGAGAAAAATAAACGAAGCACTGAAAACATTCAATTAAAGCAAAGTAGACATCAAAACAAGAAGGGAGAAAAACAACAACAACAACAAATGATACAAATAAAAAGCTAGGTTGAGATAACAGACTTAAACTGTGTCAATAATTTTACATTGACAGTAGATGAACTGAACACTCAAATTAAAAGGTAGATATTGTATGACTGGTTTTAAAAAGCAAAATCTAACTATGTGCTCTCAAAAATATTCACACATTAAAAATAGACATAAAGACATTAAAAGTAAAAAGTGGAAAATATATACCATGCAAGCAGTAATACTAAAAGAAACTGATCTGGCTGTATTAACATGAGACAAGTATTATTCAAGACAAGGAGTATTACAAGAAATACAGGGAAGCACTGTAGAATAATAAAAGGGTCAATTCAGCAGAATACATAGCAAGCTAAAATATGCACTCAATAAGAAAACACTGAAATATAGAAAACAAAGTCTGATGGAACTTAAGAAACAGACAAATCTACCATCATAATTTGAGAGTTTAATATCCCTTTCATAATTACTGATAAAACAAGTTTACAAAAAAACTATGAATATGGAAGATGTGAAAAATATTATTAGCCATTCTGATCTAATTAACATTAACACAAGACTGAAAAAAATACATTTTTGTCAAGCACAAATGGAACATTCATGAAGATGAAGGATGTACTGGGCCATAAAATCAATCTTAAGAGATTTCAAAAAAATTGAAATCTTGTAAAGTATGTTCTCTGACCACAAAAAATTAATTAGAAATTAAATTTTTAAAGATATCTAGAAAATTCCAAAATATTTTGAAATTAAAACAACATATTTCTAAATAATCAATGGTTAGAAAAAATGACAAGGGAATTTTGAACTGAATAATACTGTAAGCAAAACATGTCAAAATGTGTAGGATACAGCTAAAACAGTTCTCAGAGGGAAATTTGTAGCTTGCAATGCCAATATCAGAAAAGAAAAACATCAAATGAATTACATAACTTTCCACCTTAAAAAAGTTTTAAGAAGAGCAATTATATCCAAAGCAAGTAGCAAAAAGGAAGCAACAAAGCATAGAAATCTATGACTGACAGAGAGAAAATTAGCAAATCCAAAAGTTGACTTTTAAAAGATTAATAAGACTGAAACCCCTACAAAGACTGACGAGAAAAACATAAAATTAGCAATAGCAGGAATTAAATAGTGGCTGTTATTACAGAACATTCAGACAACAAAGGAATATTATAAATGACTCAAGGCTAGTAAACTAAATGAATTAAAAAAAAAAACTGACAAAAGCAAAAAATGGAAAATCTGCCAACTTCTGTATTTACTGTTTTTTAAATTTAATTTATAATAAAAAACCTTTCCAAAAATACTGGCTTAGATAGTTTAACCGGTAATTTCTACCACGTATTTGAGAAGGACAAAATATCACTCTTACACAAAATACTGCAGAAAATAGAGAGGAAGGCACACTTCCCAATTTGTTTTGTGAGAATAATATAGCCCTGATGCTAAAGAGTAACAAGGATATCATAAAGATAGAAAATCAGAATTTCTAGTTTCATTTCAAGCAGGAAAGGGCTTGGAAGTCCTCACTTCTATCCTTAACCAACCACAAAAAGTTGAACAAACTGAAAATTAATGTATTTTCTTGGATCCGTCAGAGAAGTGAGGTAACAAACTGTCACCACACTATCTGGAGAGATGGACAAATGCAGAGAGTCAGAGCTGAGGTCATTTTACCTAGTTCAGAAGCCACTGGAGCCCAAAAGTGGTAGAAACACTTAAATGATAATTTTGACAGGAGGAAATAGTTTGAGGAGCCTGAGGAGGAAATAGTTTGAGAAACTTCTCGGAATCACAGCCTTAGGAAGGAGCCTCACACTTTCATTCCAGGAACTCCACCAGATTCTTATGGTGAAGAGTCCAGAAAGGTGTCCTTTTGGCTCTGGCAGGGGGCAGGGGTAAAGTAATAATTGCGAAATGTACCTAAGGTGTTCTCCATAACAAATGCCTACTCGCTCATAAAAAATATTTTATCAGAACCTTATTACACATGGGGGAAAGACATTAATTTGACTTTAACATTGAGATGAGAAGTCTAAGAAAGAATCCAAAGGAAATAGTAGAAATCAAAAGCTCTGTAACTGAAAAAAAAAAAAAAATGCCTTTAATGGACTCATGAGTAGACTAGACAGAGCTAAGAAAAAAATTAGTGAGCTTGAAAATAGTTTCAATAACATTCCCCCAAAGTACAAAGAGAAAAACAGAATAAAAAGGGGGGGGGGAAACGAAAATAGATCATCCAAGAACTGTGGAAGAAATTTCAAATGATGTAGCCTTTGTGTATTTAGAGTACCAAAATAAGAAGAAAGAATGAAGTAGAAGAAATGTTTTACTAGTGGCCAGAAGCTTTCCTAAAATGATAAAATTTACCAAATTATAAACCTAGGAAGCTGAGAGATAACCAAGCAGGATAAATACCAGAAAATCTACAGTTAGGCATATCATATTCAAATTACGGGAAACTAAAGACAAACCATATTGAAAGAAGTCAGAGGATGAAAAATCATCTGTCCTATTTAAAAAAAAAAAAAAAATAAAAAAAAGAAAAAAACAAGGATAAGAATTACAGCAGACTTCTCATCAGAAACCACGCAAGCTTGCCGGGCGCGGTGGCTCAAGCCTGTAATCCCAGCACTTTGGGAGGCCGAGACAGGTGGATCACGAGGTCAGGAGATCGAGACCATCCTGGCTAACACGGTGAAACCCCGTCTCTACTAAAAAATACAAAAAACTAGCTGGGCGAGGTGGCGGGCGCCTGTAGTCCCAGCTACTTGGGAGGCTGAGGCAGGAGAATAGCGTGAACCCGGGAGGCGGAGCTTGCAGTGAGCTGAGATCAGGTCACTGTACTCCAGCCTGGGCGGCAGAGCGAGACTCCGTCTCAAAAAAAAAAA